>NC_132997.1:65522270-65727270 GCF_048564905.1 Vicugna pacos
GAGCTTCCAGGTTGGTGAACACACCAACATGCAGAGAAGATGGCACACCCCAACTCCATAAGGACAGAACCCCTGAGCACGAGACCCAGACCTCGGCTTGAGTAGCACTTCATCTGGCTGATCACCTGTATTTTTCATTATATCCTTTAAAATAAACCAGTAAGTACAAGTATTTCCCTGAGTTCTATATGCCATTCTAGCAAATCACCAAATCCACAGAGGGGGTGGCAGGAACCCCAATTTACAGGCAGTCAGTCAGAACTACAGGTAACAAACAACCTGGGCTTACAACTGGCATCTGAAGTGTGGGAGAGACAGCCTTGTGGGACTGAGCCTTTAGCCTGTGCAATCTGATGCTACCGCCAGGTAAAGAGTAACAGTGCTGAACTGGGCTGAACTGAACCCAGCTGGTGTCAGAGAATTACTTGGTGTGTGGAAAACACACATAGCAAGGTCAGAAGTGTGAGTGTGGTAGGAATGTGAGAGTAAAGGAAAACACAGGAGAGTTTTTCTAAGACAGCATGTCACAGTGAAATCAAACACTGAAAAGCTCTCAGGCAATGCTTACAACAACTGCAGCAATATTTAACTACAAAATCTGCTGGGTGCAAAGAAGAAAAGCACACAGTTTTACGAAACTGTATACCTGTGCAGGGTTGCCAGATTTGGGAAATAAAATATAAGATGCACAGAGAAATCTGAATTTGAAATGAATTGAAAAAAGAAATAGAAATATGCCCTATGCAATATTTGAGGTATACTTGGGCTACAAAATTATTTGTTCCTTATCCGAAGTTCAAATTTAACTGGATGTCCTGTATGTTTTCTGGCAACCTTGTATCTGGGGAGCCTTCACTTAGTTCTGAGGCCTCAGGAAATGTGTCCCTGAAGAGGTGAACTGATTTGAAAGGACTGTGAAATGATTTTTAACAGTTTTTTGGGGGGAGGAATAAAATGCTTTGGAAGGAGACCCACTGCCTATGTTAAATTAAAAATGTTATCACACACAAGGCCTGATGAGCTGAGATAGCTGGATTCCACTATGCTTTAGTTCTTAAGTGCAGAGATTTGTCCCAGAGCTCTTGACACACTATCTTTGTGATTTTTATATTGTCTTGCCTATGAGACAATAAACTCCTAAAGGCAGCAAACACAGCCTTCTGTACAGTATACTCAAGGGCTAGCTCAATGCCAGACACATACATCTTAAAGGATAAATAAATGTTTTAAATAAATAGGAGAGTTACAAACTGTACTTCGTGGTAAAGTGGACACTCATAAATAAATGTAAAATTGTTATGACATTATTTGAATTCCTGTTTTGTCTGCTAGTGATTTCACATTATGCCCATATGGATAAATCATTCAGATGAAATTGATAAATACGTAATTGGGGTGCAAGTTGCTTGTGGGACCACACCTGCAGAATTATGGCTGATATTTGGAGATTAAAAAATCAAGTACTTATTAAACAGAGATATAGCTTTAATATATTTTAAGATCGAATTCATAAGCCCCTCAAATAAAGTGCTGCAAAGCTTTTGAAAGTCACATAAACCTGATTAAATGTTAGAGATTGGCATCTGTCTCCTGAGGAGCACTTCAATATAACAAGAATTACAAATGAATCTTCCAGGGTAAATCTAGGAAAAAATACTTGGCAATGATATATTGAGAGGTTAAAACCGGTGCTGTGCTCTGTATTTCCATCAGCTCTAAATCTAAAGTGTATAACAGCTGGAGCTGGCACCTTGCGGAGCAAACAACTTGGTATGCACTGAACTGTACCACCCCACTCCCCTCCCAAATTCCTATGTCAAAACCCTAGCCCCCCTGTGACCGTACTTAGACACAGGGCTTTTAGGAGGTAACCAAGGTTAAATGACGGCATAAGGGTGATGTCCTAATCCAATAGGATTGACTGGTGGACTTAAAAGAGGAGGAAGAGAGATTACATAACAGCACCCAAAGACTGCTGCCTCCAGGCTGTTGGCTGCCATTGGTGCAGATCCAGAATGACAGGACACGACTAATCCTTTAGAAATGAGGTGGTAACCAGGACAGCCACCCTTCCAGTTCCAACACAGGTTCAGTGGACTAAACACAGACCATGGGTATACTGGGAAAATAGTATTTTGTTGCCAGATCTAGATGGAAACTCCCCTGGGGACAGAAAGAAAACTGGCCACCAACGTGCCAGCCCCTTTCATGCTGGAGTAAATGCTTTAAAGTAGGAAGGTGTAGGGGTGTGGGGGCAGAACTTCACAGCAAAGCACAATCTCTGAGTCAAAGGAGAAACTCCCAGATGGAGGGCAGAATGGCCTGAAAATGAAGGGAGCCCCAGGTTGATATGCAGACAGTTAAGTTGTTGTTTTTGTTTTTGTTTTTAATGTAAGCTAGACTTGACTCCCCTACAAGTTACTCACAATACCTGTATAGGTGGAATATTTACTTTGCTTTGTACAAAATACCAAATAATGGCCTATGAGATATGTTCGAGACTAAACAGAAAGAGGATACATTCAAAGGTTGAAACTCATTCATCAAAAGCAATGACTTACCATTTATCAATTTTAATATAAAAGGCTACAAAATAAGCATAAGGAAAAGAATCTGATTTTGGGATCAGATTTGTGTTTAAAACTCAAACTCAACTCTGCTGCTTAGCAGACATGAGATCACAGGCGAGCTAGTTAATCTTCTGAGCTCCTTTTCCTCATTTGTAAAATAGGGCTCATACCATCTACCTCATATGACTTTTGTAACAAATTACGAGAAATAAACAAATAAATAAATAATGTCAAGTCCTAACAGAGTGTCTGGAACATAATACATAATCAATAAACATTACTTCTCTCGACTTCCTTTAGCTGGAAAAATGGTGATGTCATTACCTACCATTTATTTTTCTTCCTTCTGCTCATATATTCAGAATACCTCTGTACCATTAAAAGTACTATATATAAACTTAGACTATGATATCATTCATCTAAAAACACAAATGATTCACAGATACATATGCCTATGTGTACACACTTGCTACTAGATGGGAAAAAAACAGTTCCAGAAATATTTTAATGTTTCTAAAAATGCATGTTACATGCTCTAAAAGCACCAATGGTGTATATTCATTCCTTTGTAACTGTAAGGTACTATTTAGTGTATTGGTTTTTAAAAACAGCATAGAACCTAATAAGCTAGTTTGATGAGTTAATCAATTGTATAATCACTGTAAAAAATCACCTTTTCCCAGATCAGCCAGTTTCAAAATTCTTTGACTTTTAAAGATGATGCATTGACTTAAAGTCGTGGTGGGAAAGGTGGGGGAGGGGTGAGGCAAACCAGAATTTTAGTTTCTATTTTTAATCCTTAGAATGCTTCATGAAGAGCTGAGAATACGAAGCTAATTTTCATCAAATGTACAGTTGTCTTACTGTGACTCACATTAAGATGAACTAATCAAAGTCTGCTGTATTGTTGGTATACTGTTCCCCTAACAGCCTGGCCGTTTTAAAAATAAAAATCTCAAAATCTCTTAGCTGGACTGCGGTTATTTTCACAAAACCACTTAGAATATGGCTGTTTTGCAAATTAAGTTTTCATGAAGCTCTCAAAGAGCTGATGTGCTTGTATCAGCCACCAAACACGTGCAACTTTGGAGACAACGGGAGAACCTGTGATTGATGCGACGTGGTATATTTCCTAACATTTACTGTACCCATCAATAGTGGTTAATGCAACAGCTTCCAGTAAGTAGCTGCCTTAAAAGCTAAAAAACACCTAGCCATAAGAAACAAAAGTGCATCTGTCCTTCCTCCATACATAAGAAATGGTTTCCTGATGCAAGCAAGAAAAATAAACGCAAAACACTACTGTGAGAAACTACATCACTCTTCTTATGCAAAAGTGTGGCAAATTTGGACTAGAGAGACAGTTCAGGTAAAATAGCATGCGACTGAGAATAGGGGGTCCCGGGCCCTCGTCTTTGCTCCGACACGAGCTGGGCGTCCTCTGATGAGTCTCTAACTTGAAACTAGTTTCCTCAGCCAACAGCAGGAGTGCTCTGCGAGCCAGGCCCCACAGTGCAGAGCCAGGAATGGGACTCAGAAACAGCAGCCTTGACACGTGCTGTGACCCAGTCTGCGTGGGTTCACGTCCCAGCTCTTCTGTTCAACGAGCTTCAGGGCCCTGAGCCCACTACTCAGCTCTCAGTGCTTCAATCTCCTTCTCACTAAAACCAGGAGAGTAGCAGCACCGACTTCGCAGTAGCTGCATGGATTAAGTGAGAATTCCTGGCCTGGGACATAGCAAAAGTGCTGTAAGTGCTAGCTTATTATAAGTACAAGTAGTATTACATTATACGTTATATATATTACACGTATTATATAGATATATGTTATAACCATCACTATAATAGATTATAACCCTCACTTAATTCTGAAAAATCCTTTGGCCGCTTACAGTGCAAGAAATATCAAAGTGAAGAAATCCAGGAAAAAGCATACTAAAGGGATGAAGAACAAGCTGACAGCATCGACACACTATATCAATTAAATAACTAATTCATTAAAATACTTGTTAAAATCAACTTTAAGTGAACCAAAAGAACAAGGAACCATTCTCTAAATATTCCAATTTGCATTCTGCCTGATATTTGGAACAATCAGAAGTAGAAATTCCAAGTTTTTCTCTTAAATCGTGTTAAGAATCAAGAATGATCTTGGGGAATTCAAGATCTGAATATATAATGCCAAATAGATAACTAAAAATACATATATGAGAAAGAGAGCAGGTTGGGAGGAATAAAGACAGAGAACGAGAGATGGAGAAGAGAAAGAATGGATTTTCTGAGCAGCGATCTGAATACCAAAGAGATTTCACTTGGGCGACTGATTTCTGCCAGCTGCCTTGTGGCTGGTTGCCCCTTGGGATTATCAGATGTGATTATCTCCAAGCTGCTACTTTCATCCCCCAGAGCACAGCCCCAGCCTTCTCCTCATGCTGACACTCAAAGCTTGGTTTTCTTCCCTGAAGAGCTGGGAACGGTGGCTGAAAGGGCAGCAGGGCACACACACGAGCATCCCATCCCTGGGGGGCCCAGCTGAGCTCCAGACCTTCCATCCCCAAGGGACTCTGGCTCATCTGTCTGGGATCAAAGACACACAATAGCCGAGCTACTGTGACTGTCCGTAAATTCTCTCTCCAATTAGGCCCTGTATTGAAAATTAATTTGCATCAGGTGACAAATGTCTGTGTGTGCTCTGGTTCTTCTGGAGAAAGAGCTACCAGTCTCTTTGTGTTCTTTCTTTTCCTCAAAGAAAAACAGCTAATTTCCCCTGGTCTAGGCCAGCCTCCCATCTCTCATTCTGCACTTTTCCCGTGGGTAATTTTTTTCACACTCATGTCTTCATCTGCCACATGTAAGATTTGATGTCCCCCAAACGTCTCCTGAGCTCCAGGCCAGATATATGAGACGTATAAATGCGTATCAGGCCTTTCCACCTAGATTTAGTTTCCCCACTCCCCCACATTCTTACCTCAAACTCAACATGACCCAAGTAAAACTCATCACCCACCCCACCTCCACACTGCTCCTTCTTTCCAATGTCTCGACAAATGACATCAACTAACCAGTTCCAGCAACTCAAGAGTATCTAAGATTCCTGCCTCTCCCTGACTTACTGTATCTAGTTGTTCCCTGAAACATATTGATTCTGCCGAATTATCTTTCCAGTCTGCTCCTTCTTTTCTAGTCCCACAGTAAGTGGCTCAGCTCAAGTTCTTATCTCATGGCTACTAAACAGCAAACCATTGGCTCTTGGATCTCAAGAGTCTCCCCATTTCATCTTCCACATTGTTGCCACCTTAAATCTTCCTAAAAACGTAATGTCTTCATGAAAGCTGATGCCCAGAGATTAAGTAAATTGCCTAAGGTTATACAACCAGTATGAAATTTAGGCTAAAGGTGAATCTCATCCTCTTCTACTCACCCATGACCTCTAACCAAGGCCCACCCACTGGGTCCCAGTTTACAATCTAAGGACAGCCTCTTTCCCAGATGGTGAGAAGAGGCCACATTTTGAAAGTAAGAATAGTGGAAAACCAGTTAAAGCTCCCAAAGTGTTTCTTCTTGATTTTAGTTGTTGATCTGTCACTAGGAAATAGTATTTTGTTCAAACACCCATTTACAACTGGTCTTATAAAGATTAGCTATAAAGTTAATGGTATAGACTTTTGAGTTAGAAGCAAAAGGTAAGTACAAAGAACTTTATTTAATTTTTTTTAGCATCTGTAGGCTCAAATTAAATATAACTTATAATAAAAGTCTGTCAATGCTATTCTGCGTAATTAGTCTGAACTTTGGCACTCCTAAGCTTATTAATTCAGAGCTGCCAATAGTGATGAATTGAAACTGAGTGCATGATACATATTTTCAAATTATAGCAATTGAAATATGCATTAAAATGCACAAAACATCACACCTGGAATGACTCACTAATTTATCCCAGTAATTATTTTTGTAATGTCCTTTTTCACCAAAGGTTTCATTCCAAACCACATCCCATTATTTTCCAACATCAAATTAAAAATAATAGAGCTAATAAATTATCTAAACTAAGAAACTTAGCATTGTTTAGAGAGGGCTATGGCCTCAAGTTTAGATGGCCGAGGGTGTTTCAACTGCTTGGTTTGCTCTTTGTATCTGCCCATCATTTACAGCATGCAAGCAAAGTAGAGAGAAGAATCTTAAATAATTCTCAAATCTCATCCCTCGATGCTTTTATACTCTGAGAGAGAACCATTAGACAATCCAAGTTAGTAAATGTGAAAATTCTCAGTTAAAGGAATGGGAGACAGCATTGCCTCACTGTACATGTTATCTTGATTCTTAAAAATTCAGCATGGCAGAGAGAGGTTACCTTACTATAGCAGTTCTCAAAGAGTGGTCCAGGGACCACTTATGGCCCCTGAGACATTTTCAAGGGGCTCATAAAGTAAAGACTATATTCATAATAATCATAAATCATTATTTGCCCTTTACACTCTCATTCTCTCAAGAGTATACAGTGGAGTTTTGCAGAAGCTACATGCTATGTGATATCACAACAGATTATGCAGATATGAGTATTCAGCTGTCTCCAATCAAGCCAGATGTCACAGTGATTGGTAAAACATAATGTTACTCATCACAAAATTTTGTTTGGTAAAAAAGTATCTTCCATAAAATATATGTTATCAAGTTTTTATAAGTAATAAATTTGTTTTTAATTGTATAAATAATACAAAAGTTTCTTAATTTCAGCTGTAATTCATATAAACAAAAGCTTTGTGAGGTCCAGAATAATTTTTAAGATTGTAAAGGGCTCTAAGGATCAAAAAGACTGAGAATTATTGCACAACTGGTGTTTTGAAGAGTGGAATTCAAGCAATGATTAAGGACTATCCTCTGTGGCCATGCAGTGGGGTTCTTGTCCAGCTAAAAACCTGTCCTTTCTTCCTTTAGCCAGTTCAATCCTACAAATACACCATGGTCAAATGTGTGGTGGCTAACATACTGAGAACACACGTGATAATAAACTTCATATATGCTGTCTGTAAATAATCTGAAGTTATTAATAATCTAGACAATAACATATAAACTGAAGTAGTAAGAGATGGTTAACTGATAGCTGCAATTTACCTTGAAAAGTATCAAAAGAAAGATGGATTTACGGATAAATAAATAGATGTGATAAGACAGGTATAATAAAATGCTAGTGGTGAAATCTATGCGGTGGGTATATGGGCGTTCACTCTAAACTTCTCTCAACTCTGGTGTATTATGAAAATTTTCATAATAAAATTTTGGAGGGGAAATGTGTGTAATAAAAGTAGCCAGCCAATTCAGATGGTATTGTGCCTGCAGCCTGCAAAACTTTACTAATCAGAAACAAATCAAGACTCAGCTTCATAGATAAGCATAGTTTAAAGTTGGAGGAGAAAGAAAAAAAAGTTTATTTCTCCTGCACTTCTTAAAGCAGCTCACTCCTCAACTGCTGGTACCCAAGTGTGCTCAGGCCCTTCTGGGAATCATGCAGAACAGGACACTTGGAGTTTCACACGTTAAGACAAGGAAAATCAATTTTCTCCCACAAAAGACAGAACTAATTAGAGTAGAAAATTACCATTTATACCTTATTAATAAAGACTTCATGGATTATCCGTAAATAAAGCATGCTTTAGGCTCAGATGACAGTTCCCGATTTGAGTCCTAACCCAAGGATTTAGAAAGTAAACTCTGGGCAAGGAACTTTCACTGCTCCCCACTAACCTTAGAAGGTATTCTCAAAGAAAAAAAAAAATGTTAGTAAACAATACACAAAGATAGCTAATCTCTCTGGAGATTAGCAATTCATTTCTTCCTGGTTTCCACCCATATCTCCTAAAGGCCGCCTTCCAGTACACAGGGATGGGACACGAGACGTGTGCTCCTTGTTCTACCTTTGTAATTCTTACTTGGACACTTCCTGTCCGACTCTGCTTCTTCAGAGCCCCAGAATTTCCCTGCATATTTCAAGAGTTCATCCCACAAGTAGAAATGACCACCAGTATTATTTTTACTGGACCTAGCTTGAGCCCAAGCACGTAACACACCACAGGTGGGGCTTCATTCTTTCAAATGAGCCTATTTGCTTCTGGGGCTGCTGCTTACCAACAAGACAGATGGAACGGTAGCTCATTTTCAGATAAAACTGAATGCTTTCTTCCTTTTAAATTAGTATTGAACTCTTGGGTAAAGAAGAGAAACAGTGATAGCTGCTGCAAATTTATTCTGTTTTGAAGAGAATGTTGCTTCCACACCTCTTGGATTATTTTAGCTCCTGTTTATCTTGACCTACCACCCCTTAGTGAAAAATTAGAGCTTGTTCCTTAGGATAGTTCATTTTATTAACACCATCCTCAACTAAGAAAGAACCCCATTTTTAAGTGTCCATTTGCTTTGTGTTGGACATTCCTTCTCAGGACACACATTTGATTTAGCTTGACGCTGATCTAATTGATAACTTCGAAATTCAGTTACTTATTCAGCAAATATTTATTGAGTGCTCATTTGCCAGGTGTTGTATAATCACTGGAATACAAATAATTAAACAGTATCCCTGATCTTTAATTCATAATCTAAAGGAAGAAGATATGTAAATAATTCCAGTGGGGCAAGTGTTACACAGTAGTATGCTTCAAGTTCTAACTGTATTTTAAACATTTCTACTGCAAGGCCATTACCACTAAGCACATTTAACATTTTTCAGTGGTATTGCTTGATCTCCCCCAAGAGTTATAAGGGCAGGAAATAAAATTAGATCAACCTTGGCAATCTTCTAATCATATGCTGCTAGGCACTGAAAGCAAATACTGCTGATTTTCAGGTTTCTTTTTGTGATACTGTGATTTCTGACACAGAGCTCGTGAAACTCTTGTAATTTCCTAAGTGATAATGTGAAGGAAAAGCCGGGCTGGTCTAACAAGATAACTCACAAATCTAGGAATGTGAAGGAGAGGCTGGGCTGGGTTGGCAGGATAACTCACAAATCTAAATACTGATCTGAGTTCTGCTAGACTAACTTGTAAATCTAGGTTAATTAGTGTTGGTTTGCTGTTCATGTTTTTTGCTAGCCAGCTGGGTTTTCAAAGATACATATCTGGCTTTGGAATGTTGGTTTGCTGCCCCCCCCCTCCACTTTTGTGATGATAATGCTGCTAAAGCTGTTCCATGCCTACTGGCCAAATACCCCAAGCTTGTACTTTACCCTATAAAACCTCATGCGCACCCCTTGAAGGTGCTCAGAACTTCAGAGCAGAAGCCCCTCTGAGCCCGCCGGCGTAATACATCTGAATACTCCAACCCTCCGAGTGGTGCTTGTTTCTTGACTGGCCTGTCGTTTCCGTAACAATAAAAATGATAATGATGTCTTTCATTAGGTTAATTATGTGACTTTTGGACACCTAAGGTTGGGGTCTGGTTGCCAGCGGAGCCAACCACGTGGTTAGAGAGTTGGAATTTCAGTCCCACCCCCTTAACCTCCAAGGAGGGTAAAGGGGCTATGCCTATGTAATGGAGCCTCCATAAAACCCCAAAAGGTCAAGTTTCAGAGAACCACCAAGTTGGCCAACACGTGGAGATTTTGGGAATGTGTTGCACCTGGAGAGGGCATGGAAGTTCAGTGCCCTTTCCTCATATTTTGCTGTATGCACCTCTTCCACCTGGCTCTTTCTGAGTTATATCCTTTCCTAATAAACCAGTAATCCAGTAAGTAAACTGTTCTCTTGAGGTCTATGAGCCACTCCAGCATATTAACCGAACATAAGGAGGGGGTTGTAGAACCTCAGGTCTATGGCCTGTCATTAGCGTGGGTAGTAACCTGGGCTTGCACCTGGCATCTGAACTGGGGCTGAGGAGTCAGGCTTATGGGACCAAGTCTGTAACCTGTGGAATCTAATGCTATCTCTGGGTAGATGGTATCTACCAGAGTTGAATTACAGGAAACCTAGCTGGTGTGGGGGAGCTTCTTCCTGGTGAGGAAAAATCCCCGCACACATTGGAGTCGGTGATCAGAATCTTCGGTTTAATGTGCCACTAGTAGGATTCTGTATAATAAAAAAGAAAATAACCAAAATAATTGCTATAGCACTTTTTTTAAGTTGAGCAGAAGAATCTTATAGAAAACTCTTGCTTACTAGAATGACTGGAATTAAATTCAGGTTAACACCAAGTAACAGCTGGAGTATGTTGGGGTTTTTTTTTTTCCTACCAATTACTACATTTCTAGTATTTTCTAATTTCAGTGAAACTATCACTGACACTGGAAATTAAAACTTGGGGATACCGAGAAGAAGAACGTAACTCAACTAGTTAAGGCCCTGAGGAACTCTGCATACAAATTGCAGTAACTGTAGGATCAAAATTTGAGCATCGTGGCTTTTGGCAGCTCAGCCATCACACCAACAACCCATTCACTGGTGGCTGAGCTTAGGATTGACTTGTTTACTGCACCCCATTCCTGTGAGACCGAAACTCCTACTAAGCCCCTCATTGGAACCCTTTTTTCTCAAATTGCTCTCACCAAAAAGGACTCTTTTGATGCTCTGACTACCATTTGAAGACACCTGAGGGAGATAAAGTGATCACTCACCCCTCACTTGCTGCTTCAACTCCATCCTATATGAAGAAGTAAAAAGGCAAAGTGCAAGGTCACGATACATCTCGGGCCATTGGTCCATCCGGGAGTGACGTCAAGGAGAGCTCCGGAGAAGCGTGCGTCTGCCTCCTCCACACAACTGCCTAAGAGTCCCGCACTCACCCAGGGCTCTCCTTCAGCATTCAAGAATTTGCCTCGAATTTATTTACGTTCTTAGAGTACAATGGATCAGGAGTTACACCTCTATAAATCACACCCTATCTAGTAAAATAGCCTCTCTTAAAATTTCTACTGAGATGATATCCTACAAGTCAAATTCTATTATTTCATGGGCTTGGTGAATAGTTAACGTTGATTCTTCCTGCCTCCAATTTTGCTACCATCTCAGTCATATCTAACTTTCAGCCTCACTCAGCTGAACTTGCTTTCACTAAGACTGTCAATAATTGCTAGTTTCCAAATCAAAATGATATTTCCTCAATACTTCTATTATTAGACATCTCTGCTGAATTTGATCATGCCGGCCGTATCAGAAAGGAATTTGCCTCACTGCCTTAAAATCTCACCTTTCTGCTTCTCTGTGCCCTTGCCTGACCATCCTTCTGACATTATTTATCATGGATTCCCAGTCTTTTCTCAACACCAGGTGTGGGTGCAGCCAAGAGCTCCATTCTTAGTAGATACCTGTTTACTGCTCTCTTATTCACTAATGGTTCCCAAATCTCCATCTCCAGCCCAGTCTTCTCCTTGGAATTACAAACTTGTACAGTTTTATGTTGCATGTATGTATATGTTGCATATACGAACAGACACCTAAACTCAGCGTGTGTTTACTCAAATCCATTTTCATATGTGGTTTCCCTTCCCTTGATTCTCTACCTCTAGTTCTGAAAAATCTCAACTGCTAAGTTTTCTTAAGTCTAAGCTTCCCTCTTCAGGCCTAACTAACACTTGTTCTAGTTCTGAAACCAAGCAGGACCCTCTGGGGCCCTCCTAAGGCCAAAAGTCTTTCTGTGTCCTCCCCCCACACCCTAATCAACCGCCCAGTTTCTTATTTGCAGGAAAAAGGCTTCAGCCTCCTAGACCTTCCTGAATAACAAAGGCAAATTCAAGAATCAAACAGTTGCTAATCAGGGAACATGGAAATGCAGAACAATGGAGGATCCATCAGGAATAGCACAGCTTTTAAAGCAGAATCCTGGTTCCTGCTTGAGGGATATACATAACAATATCTTTCAGTTGTTCTGGAAAAACGAAGGCCCCCACCCAGGTGGAGGACGGCAATTTCAGTCTGAGCACAACATTCCTGGAAAACTGCCCTGCTACCTCACCAGGGACCAATCAGAAGAAATTCACACACCCTGTAGCTCTCACCCCATATTTTCTCCTATAAAAACTTCTCCCAGAAAACCAATTAGGGAGCTGTGGTTTTTTGAGCACCAGTCACCCTTCTCCTTGGCTGGCCCTGCAATAAACCTTTCTCTGGTCTAAATTCTGACATTTTGGTTTGTTTGGCCTCCCTGTGCGTCTGAGACACAAACTTGTGTTCACAGTAACAGTTCGAGAAACATTCTAAAAACAAGGTCTATAAGAAACTCTTCATCAGAAGTACCAAGGGTGGGGAAATAATAAAAATGCAGACACCAATTTGCTTCTGCTTTTCTTTTTTCTAAAGTTAAAAGTTTACTGGATACCATCTAGTATAGACCATTTGTAAAGCAATTAAATTTAAATCTTAGCTGCAATACTTGAAACAACCCATTTCTTTGTTTCCAAATTCTAATCTAGTTACTTTGGGAACATTTCTTCCCAGACTAATTAACAACTGGAGTATTAGTTCTCAATATAGACCTTATCAAAAAGTTTTTGAAAGATGAAATACATTGTATTCTCTTAGCCATATTGAAAGGGAGCAGGATCCTGTCCTCCCCTTGCCTCTTGTTTGTAGAAAAGCTGGTCTTCAAGCCTCCCTGAGTCATAGAAGAGCAGGTGCAAGCAGTCTTAGGACAAGCCTGCAGGCACTGGGGGATGGCAATGACTCTAACATCCTATCTCAACGATTAACTGAGATTACTCCCCCATTTTCCTTTAAAACTTTCATGGCTGAACAGAATCTTTGGAGGTGGTTTTTAGGGCTGGGGTGATGCTGGGTCCACTAGATTGCAGGCATTCTGATTAAAAGCAACTTTCCTTTTTGTTAACAAGGCTGTGGCCCCCAGGATCATACCCCAGCCCCTCCCTCAAATAGAAACCAATTACTCTTATCTAAGTCTCAGGAGGCAGCTAGAGAGATGAAAAAAGAACTAGTTAGAACGCAGTCCAAGATGGTGGAGGATTTGACTTCCAGTGGATCCTGAGCCTCACTATCCACTCATTGTAATGTATTAGCATGCTAAATGACACACCCACCGGTGCCATGACAATAACCGGAAAAGCCCATACAGGGGCCGAAAAACTCAAACAAGGACTGATCGGCTCCTTCACATCCGGAAGGAGGACCTGAAGGCAGAAGCCTCCCATAAAAGTCCATGTGGCCTGACCCGGGTGGGAGCTGTCCCTACTGGCCATCTTGACTGACAGTCCCCTGCTTAAGCGCCTCTTCCTCGCTCGAGTGCTTTTCTTCCCTTCTCCCTGCTCAAGCACTTTCCTTCCATTTCCCCTTCTGAGCAATAAAGCAGCTGTTCATTTGGTCCCTCTGCTTCTGCTGTGTGAATTCTTTCACAGCCTGTGGTAAGAACCCACACTTTGGTGGGCTTAATTTAGAGGTCCCTCCATCCACTACCCATATGTCTATTTACCCTTTAAAATTTAAACACAGGTTTAATTTTTCCCCTTTAAAAATGTTGCCTATCAGGCAAAAACACAAGAAGTTTTAATCTACTTTGTTTTTGTCCAAACTGAGGGTTGCATGGATTGTGATCAGAATTTAAATAACAGTAAGTTTGATAAATTGGGAGGTTGGGATTTGCAGGTATAAACTACTATACATAAGACAGATAAACAACAAGATTCTACTATATAGCACAAGGAACTATACTCAATATGTTGTAATAGGCTATAATGAAAAAGAATATGAAAAGGAATATATACACATGCGCATAACTGAGTCACTATGAAGGAGGATTAATAAAATGGCCAGACTTAGGCTAACAGATTGCTCATTCTTATGCTTGCCCTGAAAACGGTCAACTGACCTGACTGACCGGTTGCTACTCACAGTTCCAGGCCCATTGTTAAAACTAAAGCTATTGATCTTACTGTTTCTACTTTATTCCAGTAATTGAAGGTAATAATCAAGCTTGGTCTCTGAGTCCTTCTCCAAGGAGAAGGTCACAGGACTGTAACTTACAAAATAGCCTGAATTACCAAGAAGACCACACTTTGAGTGCTTACGAGATAAAGAGATCTAGCCGCTGGCTTCTATAGAATTGGTTGCCTGGAGGCATCATGACGCCATTCTAAGTCTTCTGATAAACTAAATAGCACAAGAATCTAGTGTAATAATGGCACAGTGGGGAAAAAGAGAGAGATTATACTACTGATTTAAGATGCCCAGGAGTGTTCCCTGACCAAGGCTGATCAATTCCATTGCATAATCATCCTCTCATTGCCCCTTTTCAGCAGGAAGTGGCCAGAGTGGTCGTCACCCCTTTTCCCACAAGACAGTGGAATGGACATTGACAGTGGGGAATTGTAGTAGAGAATAACCCTTGTTTTGTTGGAGGTTTACAGGGACACCATGACCTGGCCCATGGAGATGGCTGCAAGAACAAAGAATGCCTGCAGCACGAAGATTACAACAATCAACCACACTCCCTCCCATATTTTTTGTATAAAAGGAGCCAGTATTCTGACTAGAGCAAGATGGTTCTCCAAGACATTAGTCTGCCATCCCCTCTCGTCTGCAGGCTTTCCAAATAAGGTCGCGATTCCTTGCCCCAACAACTCGCCTCCCAGTTTATTGGTCTGTCGTGTGGCCAGCAGAACGAGTTTGAACTCGGCAACAACTATGCTATAAACCAGAAATTAATACAACATTGTAAACCAACTATACTTCAATTAAACAAAAAAAAGACAGTTAAAAGAAAAAAAGAACAGTAAATTTGTTTCGGGCATATACATGTGTATTTAACAGAACGTAATATTTAAAGAGAAATTTATTATCAGCTATGGCCAAAAAGTGTGAAACCCACTACTTCAATCTATTGCAATACATAATTTAAATAAAGGACCCTTATCATATGAATTCTTGAAATAAGCGCACACACACACAAGCCCCAAACCTGTGTTTTTCTCTCTTTCACTTCACCTGAGAGAAAGTAACTCTCTGCAAGGTCAAAGTCTAAAATATGTGATGTGTAGTCCCTTTGTTCTCAATCATCAGGAAAAATAGATTTTCCAATTGTCATTCATGTTTGCACTTCATTACTTTTGAAGGCCAGAACCTTTGCAACATATTAAACAGTAAAAGTCATTAAGCCAGTACAAAGCAAGGCAAAGGCTGGAGGCTACAGGACTGAAACTATTTTGCTGTAGGTTGAAGGGCTGTGCCCTTGACTGAGGGGACACCCTTGCAGCAGCTTCTGGAACATCAGCTCTAGTTCTGTGGGGCTGAAAACCAAGCCCTTCTACCTCTTAGGCTGCATTTTCACCACAACGGCAGTGAGCTCTCTTCAATGAGAGAGTAATTGTCTAAAGGCACAGAATGTGCAAAATCATGAATGAACCCTCTAAGGACTTTAGGTGATAATGATATGTCAGTGTAGGTTCATCCACTGTAACAAACGTACCACTGCGCTGGGAGATGTTGATAATGGGGAGAATACGCATGCGTAAGGCTGGAGGTATATGGGAAACCTCCGTACCTTCCTCCCAGTTTTTCTGGGAACCTAAAACTGCTCTAAAAAATGAAGTCTAATTTTTTTTTTTTTAAAAAAGGACTTTGAGTTTATCTGAAAGCACTGCCGGTTCTCCTTTTCAATAGCTGACAGTGTAGTCTGAATTATAGGGGCTTTTGACTTAGTTTACCTCATTCTTGCCAGAGCTTTGAGGTTATTTTATCATTCAAGTAAAGTGCTTTATAAATGAAAGGCAATCCATCTTTTCACCCTACCGCTAGGGATAATGGACGCCGGTAGATTGTTTGAGTTGCACATGCTGACTTTTTACCTTGGAACTTCCTTCCTTCTGTTCTAGCCAAGCTTTGAATATGGAGCATGCACAAGAACATATATGAAATATAGAAAAGCATGAAAAGCTGAAGAGGTTCCATCGCATAGCACAAAAGGACAGTTTCACATCTGCCTAGCTGGAATCCAACACTTTAAATCATGAATTTCTCAACATAGGGGAATCTTTTTGTGTTGCTGATTACCTTTCTGGACACATGTGGAACAAGGTGTGTTGTTGATGCTTTGTGCCAAAGAGGAGATGATCACAGCTTGGTTTTAGAAGGAAAAATACAATTTTTTTTTTTTCCTAAGAGATGTGTAATTCTAAAAGGGAAAAAAAGTTCATACACAATTCCAAGGTACAACAGATTTAGCAAGACTTTAGATTTGGAAAACGGTCTCATCCTTGCCTGCGTGCTGACTTGTGGCACAGTGACAACTTTTTCCGCCTTGCCATAATGAAGCATTACCTTTTGATGGATGAGCTGAAAGTACATCAAAGATCCCAGAAGTTGCCTTTCTTACTCTTCTGTTTCCAAAGTACTTTTTTGTGTCACTCTGTAATAATAGTAGTCAATGCTTATATAATAATTTCTGTGTGCCAGACACTGTTCTAGATTCACCCCATATAATAACTCATTTAATCTTTATAACAACCCTGTGAGATAGATCCTTGGTAATGTAATAGACTCCTTCCCTGACTCTTTAATAGCCTGTGAATTCTTTGAGGGTAGGGGACTTTGTGTTTTTGCCTTTGATCCAAAAAATGCCCAATAGAATTTTATTGTAAACAGCATATTTCCAGAGCCGATCATTTAAAAAAACTTGGTTTACTCAAGACAAAAATATTCTTACTTTATTGATAATGTGCTAAAAGAAAGTGACTAGAGACTAGAATTATATAACGGTCCTAACTAAACAGCAATTTATGAAGAAAAGGAGTTGGGTGGAAATAACATTTATCCACAGGCAGTAAGCATCTTCTCAGCTTTTATGAGATGGGGGAGACTAAATACAGGAGCAAGTAAAGTATTTGGCAAAGCCACCTAGCTAGGCTTTGTGAACACGGCCCTCAATCCAGATATCAACTAAGATATGAAGAATAACATTTGTTCACTATTATCAACAGTAAACATTGAAATTAATCAATTAATTCAGTTACCACTGAACTCTAACAGGGCAAATTACTGAGTCTATGGGTTATTTAGAATTACAGTTTATACAGTGGGAAAAAATAAGCATTTTAGAATCAGAGACAACTAGTTTGAATCTGATTTCACCTCCTAAAAGCTCTTTAACCTTGGACAAAACACTCAACAGCTCTTAGTCTTTCTCTCTCTCTTTTTTTTTTTTTTTGCAAAATGGGGATATAATCAACACTGCAGAGTCATAGTGAGTATTAAAGTGTCATAAGTAATGTGTATAATCCATAATTCATAATGCTCTATGAACTGGTGGCTACACTTATCACTGCTTCCCTTTCCTTTTCTCTTAAAATGCCAACATCCAGCCATTCCTTTGCTTGCATTTAAATTTCACTAGGTGGTGGCCAACCAGGAAGAGAAAGACTGAAATTTTACTTTATTCAGTGACTGGGGTTATTAAGCTTAAAAGTGCCTCCAAAAATGAATTGCTGCAAATAGAGCTTTCTGTGCAACATTTGGGATTACAGCATTTTGTCGTTCCATTTTTTATTTCACCCATGACACTGGAGGCGGCCACCACCTGGTCTTCCCTCTCCTCATTCAATCTTATCTGAGGCACCATCCCTAAACAGTTTTAGAAGTTGGAAAAAGGAATGATGAACATTCAGCAGGAATCACTCTTTTGCAGCAAGGCTTCCTGATAAAGCACCACAGTTGCTGAGTGGATATGTTAAAGGTTATGTCAACACCTGCATGATGAAGGTACATAAAACAGAACACTACTACTATTTTTTTTTTGTATCAGGCATATTTTTGTGAAGTATATTTCTTACTTTAAAAGGCATTTCCTATAGATTTGTAACATGTTTCAGTTCATCTCCTTTGAAGTTGATATTTTAAATAACTTGGGGGTGTCACAGGCTATATTTTAGTTGGTAAATGTGCAAAGAGAAACATGGAATTAAATATGTAGTGCTTTCTTTCATCAGAAGGGGAAAGGAAGCCTCTAATTCAATGTACTTCTGAATGACCTATGAAGAGCATTCTATAGATTCTACATAAAGTTTCCCAGTTGACAACGTATTGTATTAAGTATGGAGAACAAGTTTCTATCAACATGACCTCTCTTCCTTCTACACTGTTTAAGTTTTAAACTCTAAAGGTAATATTTTTGAAATAGGACAAAAGTCAACTCTTCATTGAAGCAACACTTTAAAACTGCAGAGAAGACAAGCTATCATTTCTGTTTTTTCTTCATTTGTGTTACATACAGCAATTTGGAGAGAAGCATTTATCTCTGAGGACACATGGGCCTCATCTGAATTAAGTTTCAAATTGGGCCACAGTATTAATGCACGCATATTAATGAACACTCTTTCAGGGCTCAATATAGTAAAATATAACAACTCCTCTGAAACTCAGTTTCAAAAGGCAATAATACAGGTTTAAATAGTCATTTCCCCCCTAGTCCAATTACTCTACTGGGCTACATGAATCTTACAGCCAGCTACCGACCCACTGAACTGCTATCCTAAGCCGTGAGTTAAGATGTAGGTACGGATTTGAGGTATTGACTCTACGTTCATCTGGGGTGGTCTGGGCTTCATTCAGATAACAGAAGTCCCTAATATTAATGAGTATAGTTCGCCAAAGCAAACATTAATGCCAACAGAATCCTAGTTCAACTCATTAGAGCCTGTTAGACTGACATACAGTTGATCCTGCCTAGAGTTAACTTCCTGCTCAATTCATCAGGTTTATTACAATACCTCAGAGTATCTACCTTCTACAGACAGAGGGTCAAGACAGCATATTCAGGTATGGTGACCACATAGTCATAAACATTAGTTTAAACCAGTTAACAGTTATATTTTTCTCAACACCAAAAGAAGGTAAACGAGTCAAAATATGAAGCTATCACAGCTTCATAAAAGAAGCTACTTCTAAACCAAGTGCTAGTTGACCCACAGGGAACATGCTCTTTTGGTTAAACCCTTCCATTCGAAGACAAGTAGAACAGGCAGGAGAAATTCTACTTGTTTACTCAACATGAATTGCTCACTTGTGTGAGATGGAGATTTAACATTAAAACAACCCTACACAAAGAAATGAGATTTAACTCTATTATGTCTGTGAATGTTTTTACAACCCTAGACTAGCAATGCTCAGAAAATGTTGACAGAACTCTAAAGATGAATCTATGCATATTTTTTCATATCATTCTACTTGCACCATGAAAACAAACTATAGTTTTCCATATAGAATATATCCTGGGACCAAAAAGCAGCCTGGATTTAAATTATTTTCTTTGCCATAAAGGTACAACATTTTGCCTCTCTGTATGCTGGTGTAATAATATGCAAAATAGATAGAATTTCACCTGGATCATGAGTTAGTTACAAGTTATAAATAAAATATACCACGTAAAAACACCTATTAAACAGTAGATATTTAATAAGCATTAACAAAATATAAAAATAAGCAAGTAAGTCCCTTGAGGGCAGGGATTGTGTTTCATACTCTTCATACCAACTAAAGCACCAGGTATGTTATCTTGCAAATAGAAGGTGAACTGTGCACAGTTTGGATTCAAATAATAAAAATTATGTGAAAGATTTTTGGAAGGGAATTTTGATGGCAAACACCCATCACTGAAAACTCTTTGATGAATAATTTAATGTTATTACTTGCATCGACATGAAAACTGTAAACTATAATCCTGGCCTGAAGAAGGCAAGGCAAAAAAATGCATGCTTACAGCTAAACTACTTTATTGAAAACAGCAAAGGTGCCCCTGGAGAAAATGCATCATGTCAAATTACATGGTTACAGAGTGAAGATTCAGTAAGGCATCTATGGTTAATATTTAGAGACGGAATTTCACACATGGACAACCTGATAATATAAGAAAACACCACTGGTTATGTTAAAAACAGCCTCTACTAGGCAGGTTAAAATATTTAGGGGGAAAAAAAAGATGCAGTATAATCAATTAGCAGCAGATGGTAACAGAGAGGGTAAGACTCACGCACTGAAGAGAGCCTCCTGATACCTTGTGCTGCACTTGGGGTAACACATCCAAAGTTAGCCGCTTCATTTGATTGTGGCAAATAATATGGATTTACATATTACCTCCCTAAGCAAAGGTTATTTTGGCTTTGGTTCTGGCTCTGCAGCAACTGCAAGAAGGTAGGGGTCTGTTACCGGTGAACATTTCCCCAAATCTGCTTCCAGATTCCATGGACTTCCTGATCACTCCTTTGACCCATCAACCTAAATCTTGATCTTGAAGTCCTAAACTACATATATGATTAATATTTGTTGAAAAGCTAGCACCACCTACCAGCAAAATACTGTGCTAAATACTATTTAGGGCCAAAGAAAGTGGTTAGGTTTAAGCCACAAACCCTGCCCACCCCCAATTTATTGAACTTTCACCATGTCCAAGCAACATCATTTTTATTCACGAGAAATGCACAGCTCAGAGAGAGCAGGTCACTGACCCAAAGTCAAAATCTAGCACCAAGATAATACTGATATAACCTTTAACGACACGGCTTTTGGAATGTGACTATTATAGTTTAAAAGCTCCACTGTGTCACTTGCTAGTTTTGTAACCTTTGGCAAATTGATTTTCACACTAACCAGTGGGATCGTGCGTGTTGGCTTCCCCTGATCAGTCTTGGTTTACACCCGTTGTCCTAGAGTAAATATCAATAGTGCCCCCTTTTCAGTTTGGATGATGAATTCTATAGCCACCCCATGCCAAAGGATCAGCTCCCACAAGTATAGACCAAGGAAAGAAAAGCACCCTCCCCCTAAGACTATTGTTGAGAGTCAGTGTCTTGATAAAGGTAAAGATCCTAGCATACGATATGATCCACTATTAAAAAAAGTTTTCTGTTATTTTATCATCTAATAATACAACATGAACACGTTCTGGTGTTTCAAAAGAGGTGGGAAATCAACTCCAGCAGGATCTGAGAAGACTTGTAACCAGATCACTAAGTTTACATGTCTGTGCGTCAATACACAGTGTATAAGTTACTAAAAACTATAACTTAGAATTGAATTATGGAGGCTCTTGTAGGTCAGGATGAAGAATTTGATTTCTGTTATATTTTCAGAAGAAACTAGTGAAGATTTCTAAGACAAACATTGGGTAAAGATGTTATAGACCATTCCTGTGTAAACATTTACCCACCTTCCCACCTTTCCCAATGTCAACATCTTACATAATCACAGTATGTTCATCAAAACTGAGAAACCAATACATTCCTATTAACTAAACAGAAGACCCTGTTCAGATTTCACCAGTTTTTCCAATAATTCCCTTTTCCTATCTCAAGATGCAGTCTAGGATACAATGTTGTATTGTCTTGTCCAATCCGTGACAGCTTCTCAGTCTTTCTTTCATTTTCATGCCTGTGACAGTTTTGAGAAGCACTGGTCAGGTATTTTGCATAATGTAACTCAATCTGGGCTTGTCTGATGTTTTCACATGATTATAGATATGAGGGATGATGATCAGAAGTGAAAACTCCTTCTCATCACATCATGGCAGGGGGAATGTCTTAGTCGGTACAGGCTGCTATAAGACACTACTGAGTGTCTTATAAACAACAGAAATTTGTTTCTCATAGTTCTGGAGGCTAGAAGTCTGAGATCAGGGTGCCAGCGTGGTTAGGTGAGGGTCCTCTTGTGAGTCACAGACTTCTTGCTGTGTCTTCACATGGCAGAAGGGAGCAGAGATCTCTCAGGACTTCGTTTACAAAGGCACTAATCCCATTCGTGAGGGCTCTGCTCTCATGACCTAATCACCTCTTTAAGATCTCACGTCCTAATACCATTAGGTTTCCAACTTGGAAATTTTGGTGGGACACAGATTCAATCTATAACAGTACATGATACACATATGACTTCTTTCTGGTCATGTTAACCTTCATCATTTGGTGTTGGTGATGTGTACTGAGTTTCTCCACTGCAAAGTTACTATTTTTCCCTTTCTCTCCTCTGTTCATTAGAAACAAATCACTAAATCCAGCCCATGCTCCAGAGGAGAGGAATTAAGCTCTATTTTCTGGCGGAGGAAAGATCTACATTTATTGTTTGGATTGTCTGCAAGAAATATTTCTCCTTCTCCTCCATTCATTCATTCATTTATTTATTCAATCATGTGTTTAATTATGGATTCTTGGATATCTCTTGCATAACATGCTTTTAAAAATAAAGATAACATGATATTACTTGTCTGCTTAAAATGCCCCAGTGGCTTTCCTTTACATAAAAATAAAACCCAAACTCCTTACCCCTCTGACAAAGCATATATAAGATACTTAGTTTGTGACCTTGTCTCATACACTTCCAGCCCACAGCAGCTTAGCCACACTGCCCTTTGCTTGAACTTGCCATATCGTTCTCCTGTTCCTCCTTTGGGATTTTAAACTAATTGGTCTCTGCCAGGAATACATTTATTTCTGATCTTTGCATCCCAGTCTCAGCTTAAAAACCACCTTTTTAGAGAAGCCTCTCCTAATTATCTGTTCTAAAGTAATGAATCAGTTTCTGTCACTCATTCTTTTTATTTTATTTTTTTAATTCTTAATTTTTATTTATGATTTTAGTGTAGTTGATTTATAATGTTAGTTTCAGGTGTACAGCAAAGTGATTCAGTTATACATACACACACATATATTTTTTTTTTCAGTTGCTTTTTCATTATGGCTTATTACGGTTCCCTGTGCTATACAGTAGGTACTTGTTGTTTATCTGTTTAATATATGGTCATGTGTATCTGTTAATCCCAAACTCTTAAGCTATCTCTCCCCCTACCTCTTGCCCCTGGTACCCATTTTGTTTTCTATGTTGGTGACATTCATATCCTTTTGATAGCACTCATTATAATTGAAAATTATTATTATTACTTTAATGTATCAGTTTGTTGTTTGTTTCTTCCTCTCCCTCCCACTAGAATGTAAACCTGGTGAGCATAGGAACTTCATTTCACTGTACTCAGCACTCAGTACATCTAGGGCTTAATAAACATTTGATAAAAATATACGTGAACAAATGAATGAAGAGGAGGACTATGAGACCTGAGACAGGAGGATGAATCAGAAAAACACTATAATAATCAAGGTAAGAGGCAATGAAGACTTAAATTTCTAAGGCTTACAATTTGGTGTCCATGCTCTTGATCATAGGCTCAATATTTTTTCATTTCTAAAGACACTCCCATGGGGGTTCGGTATAGTCAGTGGTAGAGCATGTGCTTAGCATGCCCAAGGTCCTAGGTTCAATCCCCAGTACCTCCAATAAATAGTAAATAAGTAAATACCTAATTACAACCCCCCACAAAGAAAAACAAACAATAAATAAAATGAAAAATAAGATAAATTTTTAAAAAACAGACACTTCCCTTTTCACTTGAGGATCATAAATCTCATACTTTGATTTAGGGACCTGCCTATAGTTAGTTAAGCAACAAAGCCACGTTTATATTGTATCATCAGCACAATGACTAGTTTTCAAAAACAAGCAGATGCCCTCTGGGCTCTAGTTGGACAAATCCCTCCCTTGGCCCCCCCAGTCTCCAGCAGGGTTCATCTACTCACAAGAACAGACAAAAAGAGTCGGGGGAGAGGGGTTGAAAGGACGGGGAATGCCAGTTATCCATCTTCCATCTGCTTTCTCAGTCATTTTAGGCCTAAATCTGCTCCTTGCCCACAGGGCGCATTCATGGCTTCTTTATGGGAAGAACCGGTTGGAATCCTACAATCCTACAACGTTCATGTTGCCTGCCACTCCCTCCTCTCTGCTGC
Organism: Vicugna pacos; assembly: GCF_048564905.1. NCBI lineage: Eukaryota > Metazoa > Chordata > Mammalia > Artiodactyla > Camelidae > Vicugna > Vicugna pacos. Next base: position 65,546,585 of record NC_132997.1, read on the forward strand.
CAATCTGGACCTGATTTCACACTTTGTAGAAAGCAATGTCATTAACAAAAACTGTCTTATCTTTACATCAGGGGAAGTCAACAGAGAAAGGAAACCAAAAATCTGGTAATAAAGCACTAGTTATACTTTCATCTTAAACCCATGTGATTTGTGAGTATAAATGTAGTATGATCTTCTTGAGGGATGTAACAGCAGTAGAAGGATGCTTACACGGCACGAGGATGCAGAGCTGGCATTTCCCAGCTCCTAGCAGTAGTGTGGTGGGTGTTAACAGACTCACCTATCACCATCAGAGTATCATCGGGGAGGTATCCCTGCCTACTTGTAACACCCTGTTTGTCTGCAACTCTGGCCTTTGCACCTTTCTATCCCTTTGCCTGTAATGCTCTTGATCTCATCTTTACCTAGTTAACTCCTATCTATACTTTGGATCTCAGTATCATATCATCTGGAAAGGGTTTTTTTTGCAGGGGGCATTCTTAAAAACCAATGATAACAGTACCCCGAACTTCCCATGTTCCGGCAGTCACCACACTTGTGAGTAGTGCATGTCTATTTTCTAGCTTTCCTGCCAGATTTATAGTTCCTTGAGGGAGGCGACTGGGTTGATCTATTCATCCCGAGCTCAAAGATGGAATTATCAACTCAGAATACAGTTTGAAGCAGAACTCATTAAACCCTGGACTGTTTAATCAAAAGATAATTAGAAAATATTTTTGCATTTTTACTCTCAAAAAATAAGCTCCTCAAAGGAAGACACTCAGTCACAAAATAAATGTTTCAATGCGCTATTCACTGTTAACATCCAGGTATTTGCTGTTATTATGTCCAATGCATAAAAACTTAAAATTCACAGGATGCTTTCAGTCTCCCTTCTGTCAAAATTTCCAAATGAATAATTGTTATAAACTGAATGGCTGTTTTTGATTTGTTTGATCTTTAAAAAAGTAAAAAAAATATTTTTCTCAGTATCCTGTAATAAACCATGATGAAAAAGAATATGAAAAAATATATATATACACACATGTATAATTGAATCACTTTGCTGTACACCAGAAACTAACATAATATTGTAAATCAATGATATCTCAATAAGAAATCTTTAAAAAAGTTACAGTTGACAATATAACATTTAACACTGTATGACTTTAAGGTGTACATCACAACGATGTGATATATGTATAAATCACAGAATGACTGCCACAATAGACTGTTTGTTTGGTGTTTGGCCATGTCTCCTGTCTTCTCCTATTAACTTATCTTCAGCCTATTCATTCCTAATGGAACACCTGAAGAAACAGGATCTGAGCAATCAAACAAAACTTTGAACTCTTCGACTTTGGAACATTTAAAAGAAAAAAAAAAGAAGTACATAAATAGAAACTTGATCAATCAGAATTCTTTGCAAGAGCTGCTTTTTCCCTCTTTGAATCCTTAACCTATTGGCACAGATAAGAAAAATAACCTGAGAAGTCCTGCATTTCCATGTTGCGACTTACCTAATGTTAATGCTTTTATAAAAATTATAAATTTTCCTTTATCCACAGGGAATTTTTAAGCTGGCTGTTTTATTAACTGCAAATGATATTTTGTGAGAAACAACACATATCACAAAATAATTTTTTTTATTTTTATAAATACAAAGTTTTATAAAGGACACCATTTTTATAATGTACACCAACAGGAAAATAGAATTTAGTATACAGGCAGCTTTTCTGGAGTAAATCCACTGCTTACGGAGGACTACCTTGTTAAATACACTTCCCATGACACCGGGAGAGCATCACGTGTCCTCTTAAAGAAGAAAAGCCACATAACTGGGTAAGCAAAGAGAAGAGCTTGTTGAATGCGACATAGTTTTTGGTATTAACTCAACAGCTATGCCCATACTGATTCTAATAGCTCACATAGCGCTTGTTACCTTGACAACCCAGTGAATGATAGCAATTACATGGAAATACACGTTGCTCTTGTTTCACTACATCCTATTACAGTAAGGTCCTAGCAACTAGGGAGGCTCATCGGTATGCTCAGTCTGGGGATGCTGGATTATCAGAGTAAGGGAAGGGAAACCGGTTTCCAGGAGCCATCCTGAGCAAAATGTTGAAGAAACGTGGTCCTAGAACACCAGAGACCCCACCGAAATCTTGGGACACATGAATGTCCAGACACTTGGCCTTAGTTTTGTTCTGTTTGACTGTGAGAGGAAGCCCCACTCACACATCCTCCACGGCAATTACCAGAACTCTGGATACTGGTCTGTAACTGTAAGTGTCTCATTTCACCAGGAGAAGTAGTAATCAGGGCCCAGCAGGCTGCAAACCAAAGACTACAGGACAGTTATGATGAGCCATGCTTGACAGTCACAAGGCAGAACCTCAGCATTTATGGGAGGTGAGGTCTTGGAAGAGTAGAGGAAGCGGTCTGGCATCCTAATAATCTCAGTGCATGTGAGCTACCAAGACATAAACTGTCTAATGACAAGCTTGAAACACTGGGGAAAGGAGAGGGCACACAAGCACATAGAACATCCACAGCTGCAGTGAGGACCATTAAAGGTAGTAGGCATATAAGTTTCCTAAGAAAAGTTTCAAACATTTTCTCATTTTGATTTTCCATATCAGGGGCTCCTTCCATCATCCCCCTCAGAGACAAAGCAAGTGGACCCAGATGAGATGATGAACACAAGGGCAATTCTTCCCATTCATTCAGGTGGGAGGAAGTCAGCAGGACGGCCAATCCAATCAGAGTAACATTGGCGATAATAATAGCTGCTAATTATTTCTTTAGGGAAAATTTTTAAAGTTTTGATGTTTAGGGTTTTGGCTTTAGTAATTTGGAAATTTTTAGGCTTTTAATTAATTAACTAATTAGTTTTTAAAATGGAGGTACTGGGGATTGAACCCAGGACCTCGTGCATGCTAAGCACACACTCTGCCACCAAGCTATCCCCTCCATGCTCTAGCTGCTATTCTTAACATGCCTTTTCTAACGTGGTCATTGTAAATTTACATCTTCAGGCTGCTGAATCGCTCACTCCGTGGAGCAGTTACATTTTAGGACACATAAATGACCTCCACGTGAACACGTGCCTTCCATGAACTCCAATGGAGCGTGACTCAAAGTGAAGCCTATAGCCTCCCCTCCCCAGGGCTTGACTCCACACGGTCACTCCAAATGCAGATTCCAGGGCTCTATGTCCAGAGGTTTTCATTTAACCTTCCTGGAGGTAATCTGTATTGTAGTGAGTACCTACTGGGATTGCTGATGCATGCTAACTTGACTGAGCATGCCTTTCGTTTTGTTAACTTATCTATGAAGCTTGACAAAGAGTAGAAAACGGAACTCTTCAGTTCTATCTAAAGAAAAGCTTTTGTTGTGAGAAGTGATCACGAGCACAGGGGTAGACGAAGTCCAACAAGAAGATACAACATGAATAAATAAATCTGTTATCCAATTCTCTAGTCTTCTTACTCATAGAAAACTGCAGTTATTTGTTTCTTAAATATCCTTGGAGAAATGTGTTATAAACATACCAGTATAACAGCTGGTACATGCTTACACATCCCAGTGCAGGAAGAGAAGATTAATAAAAGAATGGGATCATACTACAGCATAGCCCAGTCCATTGCTTTTTTTTTCACTAAAAATACCTATAGTTGATTATTCCTTAAATACACATATAGATGTCCCTCATTTTTAAAACAGTTGCATGTGATTATACAAGACTATATTTTTTAATAATATATAGCTATCATAAAAGGAATTCATCTGTCTAACTCATTGCTGATAGAAATGTTGTTTCTAGCATTTGTGGTTACAATGAACGGCGCCTCCCAACTTTTGAGAACTACTGGCCCAAGCAATTATAAAGGTGAGGATGGTTCAGTCTTTCACTGACTATAGGAAGGAGTCGTGGTCTTTATCAGTGTATCTGCCATTCTCTGAAATGGGTGGCATGTACCGCTGCACACCAAGATGGTGCTGCGAGCACCCCACACATCCTTCTGTCTACCTTTCTGTGATGTTTCTGCCTTCTAAGAAATCTTTTCTTCTGTCGTTCAAGAGGCAAGATGGGGACCCATTTCTCTCCTAAAACTCTACTCCTTTTGACTGCCCTCTTTTTTTTTCATTCTCCTCTTTGTCCTGAACGTGCTTCAGTTTTCTAGATGACTGAGGGTCACTGCAGGGGAGCAGCCCGCAGTCTCCCATGGTGTATACCTGGGCTTTGTGGCCACTCTTTTTCTCTGTAGAAAGAAATCCAGACATCCAATATGATAGGCACTATATAAGTGGAAGGAATAAAAATAACAGTGTACACAGATCCATGGGATTTCAGTGGCTGTCTTTCAGATTCTAAATAAAATTTGGAATTCTAAAGAATGTTTGGATGTCTTTTTCTGAAGAGACACTGTAAACTACATCATAATATCATCACACTGCACAAATACTATCTGATCCAATACTACTACACCAAACATATTTGCATTGCATAAAGCTATATGTGCCTGAGGTATGCAGAATGTTTTAGAGTCTGCAAATTCATCATCCTAGTTTTAAAGCTAGAAAATATTCAATCTATTTTAATATCCTATTGAAAAATAAAGCTTTTGAACTTCCATTCACGAAATGTGCCATTTTAAGTGTTTCTGTTTAGCAAAGACTCACATCTATCTTCCTCCACATATATTTCTTTCTTCAATGTGACAGTTTCAGTGTGCAACAGCTTAAATTAATAGCCATGTCAGTTTTACTTTTCCCCTCTGTGAAATAATTCAGAGTTTCTGGGCACTCTGTTTTTATAAGTAAGCAGCCACGAACGATTAGAAAAGAATTCAGCACAATGAATTTTCTTGGCAAAATAACATATTAGCTGAATGGTGTCTATTAACTCACCTGGGCCACTGGCAGCCGGTCTTAGTGCTTTACAGCAAATGACAAAATAAGCCTTTGTGAAGATTTTTCAATATTCTGTCATGTGGTTGTAGATTTCAGAGTCTCTTCCTGTCAGTTTTATGCCACATTTCTTCACAAAACTGACAGGCAGCTGACAGGGCAAGAAAAGTTAGAAAATTTGGCTGGTGGTGAAATTAACAGAATGTTTCCTTTGAGGGACTACAATATTTTATTCCAAGTGCACAAAAAATGAGTTAGGACTTTCAGGAACAAACTATTTCTTGTAGTCGGACTGCCTTGAGTCGTATCTATCTCTCACTTGCTGTAAAATCCTGGGCAAATCATCGAGCCCGTTCAGAGAACTGTCTGGATAACTAACCCTGCCTCAGTTTCCACATCCATCAAAAACACTCATCAGGTTATTGTGGGGGTTGAATGAGCAGTTATGTAAAAGGCACGCCACACAGTGCATGGCATCGTACTTGTCATAAGAACAGTTTAGATTCACACGGCTCTCTTTTAGATTGTAGGGATGAATATTAAATAGTGTTTTTGAGTCTACATTTATAAAAAGACACCTGGAGTTGTATAATGATCCTGCTGTATATTAAACCCTTAGTTTGCCAAATAATATTGTGAGTAAGCATTAGCACTTGGCGGTAATTTTAATACACAGCTGGAAATGGAAAGACTATTTAGAGAGAAAAACGAGAAAACAGGAGAAAACTCTTGCTGCCATGGTTTCCCGTGATCCTTGCCATCCTGGATCTATTTACTAACATGTTTACTTCTATCTTCACTCCCCACTCAAACACTCTTCCCCCAATTTAACTTTTCCAACAACCCGTTTCATCTGCTTTCTCATTCAGCCACCCACAACTGCTGACAGCCACCTCCCACACGAAGAAGTGCTGATGTCTTCTCAAGGAAGAAGATAAAAAATGCTACACTTTGAGGTAAGCAATCAGAACTGCCTTGGAACCACAAAGGGGAAGCCAAGGGTACAGGGACTTCATTCTGCTTCCCATGGTGCTGTTCTTTCCAGAAGCCCAGGATGCTTTTCTACCCAGACAAGAGGAAACAGACACTTACACTTTGAGTGAAGGAGGGAGGTTGGAAAGGAATGGATATAGTGGACAGCAGCTACTGAAACAGGAGAGAGAATTCTTTTTTTTCAACTGGAGAGAAAGTATGTGAATAAGAAAGATCCTCTTAGGAAGCAAAATCCTCAAATGCCATAATTACTGAGCCCCACCAAAACAAGCCAATCTAGCCAGGCATCAACAGAGGCTTGACACTATTGCCCCTGGTTAGTAAGTTACGATTCTTCACTTGTGAGCATGGACCCATGGTCAAGGTCAAAGGTAAACTCGTATTTGTACCATTACCATTTGAGTTTAGTTGCAATATTCAATTTAATGGTTATATTGTATTCACCCTGTACTTAAATACTGGTGTCAAGAAGTCATGCTTTGTTTTAAGGTTAGAGTTTAAGAACTCGTGAGACAATAATAAACTGCTCATTGAATCCATGGCCTGGCAAGAAACAGCCTTGTCCACACCCCTAGTGTCTAGATAGAGAGGAAAATGAGGGGCTGTCAGTTATACTTGCTTCAGGTCACGTGCAATAAGTGATAACAAATAATTAGTGTATATATTAGTATAAATATATATAAGTATGTGTGTGTGTGTGTGTGTGTGTGTGTGTGTGTGTGTATAAAGAGAGAGAGGACCTAGCATGGTAAAGAGAAATAAGAGTTCCTTTCTTTCTACTTGAACTTCTTCTTTTTTTTAGTTTTAGTCAGCTGGAACTGCTGCCTATTGCAGACCTCTACACCCTCATTTTCTTTTTTATTTCTGATGGAGGTACCAGGTATTGAACCCAGGACCTCAGGCATGCTAAGCACACACTCTACCACTGAGCTGTACCTTCCCCTCAAGGCCTTTTCTTCACAATAAAGAAAACAATTCCTTTCCATCTCCTACCTCAGCAAGAGGGTCAATGGGTAAACAGCAGTTATATTTTCACTTTCTATATACCTCAGGAAATCAAACAAATCAAAAATGCATTTGGGAACTGTCTGCTCGCATCCTGTATTCTCTATCTTGTCTGACAGAACAGAAACTCCTAGCAGGCACAGCTGTTCTTCAGCCACAAATCTAAATCCGAATGCTGTAAATTTTCAGGAAAAGTTCCACAGAAAAGCTAATAGAACTTTCTAGTGAAAACTTCTACTAAAGCAGGAGTCACACTTCAGTCCACATTTAAAGCCCCATAGTGTCAAACTCCTTGCCTGCCTTCCCCACAGCATGTGCTCCAGAAGTACTTACGAAACAGGTCCTGAGTCAATTTGACCTGAATAATAAGTAACAGTATCGTAAATAACAAATAAAGAGTTCTCAGGCCATGGCCCATCTGAACTGTGTGAGGTAGGTCTCCTTCCTGTCGAAGATGCATATTTTTCCCCACCTCCTCCATCCCATCTGCAGACACCTGTTCTCAGGAGGATTTCTTGGAACCTGGCCTCCATGTAGAAGTCCTGCAGGTAAGAATGAATGCCTGTAACAATTACTCCATCTAGGGCCCTTGGCAGCAGACTCCAGACCACTAAACTGCCGGGGAACATTCTGCCCTTTCTTTCTTCTCCCTGCAGGCATCAGCTTCTCTTTCCCAGACCCCTCAGGGGCCGTGGGCTAACACACACAATTCCATTTTCAGATCTAACAAAAGACTAGGCTCCAGAGGAAAGGTCACTGGCACTTGCCTGTTTTCCTGCAGGCACAGGCTTTGTTCTGCAGAGCTAGGAGGGAGCTGGCAAACACCTGGAGGTCAGCGAGAGGAGCGGCTCTCATTTGTACTACTGCATGGGAAAGTGTGTGCAGTTATTTCAAGGTAAATGTCAAATAATGGTGATGAAGATGATAAACAGAAGAAATGTTACTCTTTACTATTGCCAGAAAGAGAATGATCAATACATTTATATGAAGGATGGGAGAGTTTGATATTTTAAAATGCATACTCTATTCATCCTGAAGAAAATCATACATTGTATAGAAGTGTGAGCTTTCTGAAGATCGTGAATGGATGCCCAATCATTTCTTTCCTGTTTTATACCAGACCATTTTTTTATCCATAAATCAACATTTAAAATTTTCTATGAAAGTTACTCATTTTGGGAACTAGCATTTTATTTTTGCAGAGACAGAGGGAGTGACTTAAGAGAAACGTGGAAAAACTCTCTCCAGTGGGATGCACATTGTCCTGGACCTCTCCATGGCCCAGCAGGTAAAGGAGGTTAACTCCTGGCACTGCGGAGGTCTGTAGGGTCCCTCCCACTCCAGCTGAGTGCTGGGCCCGTATACAGAGTTGTTAAAGTCTCACCATCATCCCGGTCCCAATCCCTTTCCCATATTATATTGAATCATGGATGGACATCAGAGTAGAGCTACACCTCTCTCTCCCAGGAAGCTGGAATTGGTACCCAGAGAAATGTATCATTCTCTCTGGGCAACTCTGTAGCAAAGAAGTCCAAAACTGTAGAAGATCTCCTTAAATGGCAATGGACTGAGGAGAGAATCAGACGGATCTGGTTCTTCAAGCAGAGGAGAGAGAAGACAAGTATGGAAATAGAGCATCCTGAATGCGTTAAAATTGCCCATTCTTTCTTTCCCTGAAGAAGACTGCATTGCTGCATGTTATGGACAAAATTGTGCACCCCTCCCTCAACACATAAGTTCGTATGGTGAATTTGCTGTTGAAGGCTTAACCTCCAACGTGACTTATTTGGAGACAGGGCCTTTAAAGAGGTAATTACAGTTAAATGAAATGTAAGGGGGTGGGGCCCTAATCCAATATAACCACTGTCTTTATAAGAAGTGGAAGAGACACCAGGGATTTGCACTCGCGAAGGAAAGGCCGTGTAAAGATACAGCTAGAAAGCGGTTATCTTCAAGTCAAGGAGAGAGGCCTTAGGAGAAAGCAAACAGGACCGTGTCTTGATCTCAGACTTCCAGCATCCAGAATTGTGAGAAAATAAAACTTGGTTGTTTCAGACACCCATCTGTGGTATTTTGTTACAGCAGTCCAAGCAAATACATCGCTTGCGGATTTTGATAGAGAGCAGTGTAGCGTTAAAATGACACTCCTTGCTTTTGCTTACTGTGGCTGGAGTTGGTTTCTGTACTTGTGCCAAGAAGCACTAGTTGCCACATTCCTACAAAGGTTGGACTTCACATTTTTATCTGATTTCTGACTCTGGGGAATCCGATTGTTTGATGGCAAATCTGAACTGACATTCTGTAGTAATGTGTTTGAAGGATTGTTCAAATGGGATAATAAATCCAAAATACATTCTGCCATCCTGATTTTTGCTGCTGTTTTTAACGATCTGAACCCCCAATCAAATATTTCAGAAAGGCCTCTTTCCTGTCACTTGGTATAAATATACACTCGTTCTGCAGGCCCACTGAGCCTCAGAAGGGAGATACCAGCCTGACTTCTGAAGTGAACGCCAGTTCAGATACTTTTATGAAGTTGGGTGTTGGGTGGTCCTGGTCACACGTTGTTCATCTTACACAGGATGCCTTTATTCAGGACCCGATTTCAGGGCTTGTACTTTTCCACAGTTTATGAGAACACTTCCTTCCTCTGTTCTTTCAGGTGACAGCCTGAAGCGGGGATAGGGAGCTCTGCTTCTTGTCCAATTAGTTATGCTTTCCCGTGTTTGAATAAATGGCCTCTGTCTGCTGGTGTGTGCTTGAAAGCAGCAGCTCTAACGACACCCTGAGCCTGACTGTCAGCTCCAATAGGTGTCTGCTGCGCCAGACCAGCACGGGGTTGTGTAAGCCGGGATCCTCCGCCGCCAAAGTTCAGGTAGGCCCTTTTAATAAAAATGATCAAGTGGAATTTCAGCCAACTAAATACTGAAAGAGTGTATTTCATGATTTAATATAAGAACCCAGTGAACACCAGAAATGATCAATACGATTCTCATTGAAGTGTCCTGTGAAATGGAGCCTAAAAATTGCCCATATTCAACTGCAAATCTACGACAGATTAAAATGGCAAGGTCATCCAAAGTTGTCTCTGTACAATTTTTCAGATAAGATAGTCTAATGACAGGCCCTTAGTTCACCCTATCCAACCCCTTCAAAGATAAAAATAAAGATATCAAGTTTACCTCAATTAAAAAAAATTAAGATAAACACTTAAAAATAAATAGCATTTGATGAAAATTTGCACTTAAGTTTCTTCACCTCCTTCACTTTGCACTTAAGTTTCTTCACCTCCTTCAGCTATTAATTCTATGTAGCAAACGTAGATTGATGATTACCATACAGAAGAAATGATAAAAACAAATGGGTAATGCATTCCTCGCAAGAAAGTCTGAAGATCTAGATCCCACTGCAAGCGAGGCCAGTAACCAGGCATCTGACCCTGGTTGAGTCACTTGTCTTCCCTGGGCTTTGTTTTGTTCATTTATAAAAAAACGTGGCTGGACTACATAGTCCCGCCCAGGGAAGAAGTTTTGTTTTGTCCAGCCTTCAGTCCTGGAATTGGCATTTTCCCACAGTCCCAATTTCACGTACTCTTCCTCTTGCCAATAAAAGCTATTCATCCCACGTATAAGGTAAAGGGACCTTCTGACTGAATCACTGTGCTGTACACCTGAAATTAACACAACACTGTACATCAGCTATACCTCAACTGAAAAAGAAAAAAGTAACTGACATTTACCATTTATCCCTCTGTATGCTGTTTCATATTAAATATACTGTAAAATTTGGGGAAAATGTCACAGACCAACCTTATTTTAGGTTGGAGAAATTTGGGCTCTTTCATTTTTATGGAGAACACATTCATTACCTATCGAATTGGATGTTTTAAAAAAAAATCCTTATGTGATATTAACAATAGCCATGCAAATTAAAAAAGGAAACATTTTCTCAATTGCTTCAGTCTTTATTCCTTATAGTCCATCTGTTGCCACAGCACTGATTGTGATGTCAGAATCGCAGTCAGTAACACTCACGATCAGGAAAAAGGCCAAGGGAGACTGTGTCCAAGCCTCAGTAACCTGTGATTGTGTTTAAAATCAAGAGACCTGGTTTCAGGCTGTGGCTTTGCCACTTAATAGCTATGCATCCTTGGGAAACTCATTTAATGGAATAATTTAAGAGCTTGAGTCCTTTGAGTCAAATGATGTATATTCAAATCCTCCAGTCAACATGGGCACACTCATTCGCTTCTCTGTGCCTCTGCTTCCTTAGCTATAAATTCAGACACTATGACTCCTTATCTCAGAAGGATTGTTGAAAAGGATTAAATAAAATGTTGCATTTTATAAGACATTTATCAGAGGGCCTCCCTTCCAATTAAGAGCTCAGAGGTAGCTATGATGAATAATAACTGTATTTTGAGTGAGTTCATTGCTAGTTAAGTCCTAGGTAACAGTTCTCTAAGTTTCTGCATCTTTAAAATAAGGATAAAATCACATGTTCCCATCATGACTATTGTCAAGACCAGATATGGGAACCTAAAGAAAAGTATTTTGTACATTGTGAGCATTAAATGTTCATTTGGTTAACATATGTAAACTGCTACTATAAGATAACCTTGTAATTATCTTAAACATATTTCCTGAGTGCTTAGAATATAAAAGGCACTGGACAGAACAAGAAGAACAGAAAACAGATGTGGGTTCTATGCTGAAGTGGTGATCCAGGAATGTCGGTGCCTCTGACACAAGATAGAAGACAATGAGTATCACATCCATATTCTAGTCCAAGTATTAAAATGGATGGTCCAAGTGCAAAAGATATCAAAGAGAAGGACTGGATAAGACTGGTATTCTTAAACGTCTGCAATTACTATTCTACGTTCACAATTCAGAAAGATGGAAGAAAGCCTACTGACTCTTAAACCAAGCTCAGATTTATGAATCTGATCTTCAAGATCTTTTGTAATCAGTCCCAGAAGACAATCTTCTGTCACAGTACTCTCCGACTCGCTATTGGTCTCCTCTGAAGGCATCAAAAACATCAGGTTCCAATGTCACGTTTTGGCTATTCTAAGCTCCTGGCCTCTTCTACTTCTGTTTACGCATACCAGATTATAACACATCCCTTAAAATCCCAGCTCCATCAGGAAGTCTTCCTTGATGATTTAGACCTTATCACTCTCTCCCAGCTCTACATACTTTATTTACATAACTATTTTACCCAATAATAACCTGGAAGAATTATCACTGACCTAAAATAAAATGACAAGGGTCCTGGCAGCAGGTCCCCATTCTGATTTGGGACATGCTATTTAATGCTACAAATTTCGTCTTATGTAAAATAAAGGGTTTGTGGATTAGGTAACTCTAAGATCACTGCCCATCATTTACTCAGCATATAATAAGCACCCTCTTATGCTAAGCTCTATCCTAGGTGCTGAGGATCCAGTGGTGAAGAAGACAAAGTGTGTATGTATGGATGTGTCTATCTATTGATTTATCTATCATTGCCTCCCTTTATTTCAGTGCTTCTCAAATATTAGCCAAAATCACAGAATCACCTGGAGAGCTTTTTAAAACACAGATTTCTGTATGTATACACCCCCCACCCCCAACACACACACGAGTTTCTGATGTAGTAGGTTTGAGGTAGGACCCGAAATATTGCATCTCTAAAGTGTTTCCAGATGATGCTCATGCTACTGGTCCAGGGACCACACCTAGAGAGTTTGTTCTACTGGAGTGTCTATCATTTTCACTGCTACACTGCCACTGCTTAGGATAAATATTTACGTGATAAAGGAATAAATACAAGACACTTTGTTAATTGACAAAGCGGAATCTACCTCTTTCTTTGAATGATGTACTATAAAGAAAATTACAATTCTGCTAAAAGGTAAAAGAGTTACTGTCATCAGAAAGATAAGGGATGCTTTACATTCAGAGGAAAATGAACTTAATTCCAACCTAGAGAAAGGAGGAGGAAGGTTAGGGAGAACTTTGTGGAGGAGTATGTTTGATCTATTCGTTGAAGGTCCCATATCTTTCTTTCAAAAATGTCTCTCATAGCTAAAAATATTTTTAGCACTTGTCTTTGGAATTTGTCTAATTAATCCATGGTGAATCTTTCTTAAAACCCTCAAAGTCAATAGAGTCTTTATATTCTGATGTGAGGTTTTGATATTTGAAAATAGTTAAGTATCCTATTTTTTAGCAAGTCTTGTCAGAAAGTTAGGTGATTCAGTTGCACGACTCTGTTCTTGGTTGAAAACGAGGTATACCTTTGAGTTAAGGCACTGATTTTCTAGTATGACTGATAAGTGGAGCCCTAAAACAATTTCAGGGCAAGAGTTAAAAAATAATTTTGAACACTGGAAGCCTCAACAGATTAAACTTATAGTTTCTGAAGTTGATTAGTTTGAAGAATGGTCCCCATTTGGCCATAGGCCCTGATGTGTTTGTTTAAAAATCACTCAATATAGTTGTTATTTTGATTTACTGAATGAATTGACGTCTGAACATGAAAGATGCCATGTACATTTTTCTTCAGATCACATGCCATGCAATAAAAGCCCAAAGTTTAAACATATGGGAACAAAGGAAGCAGGATAAAATGGAAGTTCTTCCAAGGTAGAGCTATGAAAATTATGTGTTGGCACCAGGAAATGTACAGGCTCCTAAGAACTCTTGGTAATTCTGGGCCACCCAATTAACGATAAATATTAATTCATGTGTCCTGGGCATCAAGCTATGTGCTCGGTCACACCAGTCCTCTCTGAAGGAGGCTATATCAAAACATTCTCCTAGTTTGGAATAAGGGGACTAAAGAGAACACACGAGGCCTGTGACAAAAAGCACACTTTCACAGTAATGGCCTATCCCTTCTTGTTTGTTCCCAGAGCTCCGCAGCCACTCTGTTCACCCATCCTTTGAACCCAGGGTATCTTGGGTTTATTGAATTTATTATTCTAATAGCCTGTTATCATCCACATGATCACTACATTTAGTAGACACACAAATACATATGTAATTGATGTCTAAGCTGTCCTTGACAGAATGTGTGTTAAAACGTCACAGCTTTCTCAGTAAAGAGACAGTATGAAAAAGAGACAAATGAACCAAATGAACTTGTTTTTTAGTTTTCTGAAATAATACCATCCTTAACACCCCTCCATCCCTGCCCTACCTCAAGTAAAAGAATCAGGAAAAAACATTACTAGCAAGTAATATACTTTATCATCTGCAGACATAAGTTATCATATATCTTGAATAAATAGCTATGTCCAAGCCTGTTTTAAAGAACTACTAAAACAGTTGAAGGTACCTGGGTGCTTTGTGGGAACTGTAGCTAAACCCTCACACTAATTTCAGATCTATTCATTGAACTCTGATACCCAGACACATAACACAATGTTTTGATGAAACTTAAGGTTTCATCCCCTCAAAAAGGCATAATGTAGAATAAAATGATTCTCTGCTTAAAATTTAAGACTTAGGCTCTGAAGCAATGCAGTCCATAGACACATAATGTAATTTATATATATTATTTTTATGTTTCTAAGGAACCACATTAAAAAAAGTAAAATAAAATGAGTGCTATTAGTGTCAAAATATATTTTGTTTAATCCCACGTATTAAAAGTATTGTTAGAGCAGGCAGATATATGAGCAGAGAAAGGGGGACATGGGCCAAATGGCAGAAAACCATACATCTTGTGAACAACGGGGGTCCTTGGATTAACCAAGAAAACCAGGATCCTCCAGACTGATAAGAAATCATACCTTCTGGGTTGACAAGTGTCCTGGAGGCAGAAGGGTGGGACAAGACAAGAATTCCCACCAACTGAATGTAACCTTTTGATCATTATGACGTCATCCAACTTCCCAATCAAGACTAAATAAGAAAGACAAATGAACTTATATATAAAACAGAAACAGACTCACAGACATAGAATACAGACTTGTTGTTGCCAGAGGGAGGGGGTGGGAAGGGATAAACTGGGAGTTTGAGATTTTCATATACTGACTGGTACATATAAAATAGATAAACAAGTTTATACTGTATAGCACAGGGAAATATATTCAGTATCTTATAGTACCTTATGGTGAAAAAGACTATGAAAATGAATATATGTGTATTCAAGTATGACTGAAAAATTGTGCTGTACACCAGAAATTGACAAAACATTGTATACTGACTATACCTCAATTAAAAAAAAAAAAAGACTAAATAAGGACAAACAAATCCCTCCTCCCCACCTGGGAAGGTGAAGCTGGGATGAAGATCAGGAAAGATGACCCCCGACCCCTCCTATTCTGCCCATTCATTTTTACACCCATATAACGAGCTTGTCAAGGAAACTCAGGGCAGGTCTGCCCGCTCTCTCCTTGAGAGTGTACTATCTATCCCTTAATAAATCCTTGCTTTGCTTTTTTGACCTCCTTGTCTTGTTTCTGAATTCTTTCTGCCACAAGACAAGAACCTCTCGTGAACAACAGTATCTCTTTGACATGTAATCAATGAGATATTTTTGCATTTTTATACTTAGTCTTCAAAATCTTGCATGTATTTTACAAGAATAGTACATCTCAATTAGAAAGCTAAATTTTAACCGAGAATATTTTAAATTTAGATTTAATAAAATTTATCATTCTATATCCAAGTTGTTTCAAGTATGCTTAAAAAAAAGTTTTCCAATAGCTTAAGTGATTATCAGTTTTTATATTTCAATTAATAAAAGCAATGAAATTAAAAGCTCAATTTCGCAGTCACACTAGCCACATTTCAAGTACCCCATAGCTACAAGTCGCTAGTGGCTACCATGTGGGGCAGAGCTGCTCTGGAGCTGTGACTGACCAGCCCGGGTAAGAACTGAGGCTTTGCCAGTTACTGCCTACTTAGCAAATCACCTAGCCCTCGGCAAGCTTCAATTCTATTGTTAAATGGGGCAAAAAACAAACTCCACATGTTTCAACTTTGGCCAGCAAAACTAGCAGAATAGAAACAACTATTTTGTTTTCCCCATGTGAAATCACTGCATCAGTTTATAATAATTAGAACTAATCTAAATGCCTCCAAGAATGGTTAAATAAATTTAAATTATATCCTTTAGCCATAAAATGCAATTATTATCATTACTATTAGTAATGATATCGGTTAATATAATTAAGAAAAAAAAGCATTATCATCAATAGCTCGACTTCTGAGTGCGTGCACAAAGGAAAACTTGTAAGGAGCAGAAACCTATTGACAGCGGTTGCCTGAAGCTACGAGATGGGGGCGGGGATCGAGAGGGGAAAAAGCGTTGGTTACTTCTCGGCAGTTACTTTCCAAAAATGCACTTCTAAAATGGAGTTATTCCTTAAGGAGCAAATCCCAAATCTGCTTTGAAACGATTACCCTTTTCTCTCACTGTAAGGACTGTGATTTTAAATATACTTCAAATACACTATAATAAGGAGAAACTGCTATATGTAAGTACTTGTATCAGAAAGAAAGAACACGCCGCTGTAGTTGCTTTCGGTTAGCGGTTTCCCGCCGGACAAACGGAAGCAAAACCGCCCTTGACGTCACGGGGAGGTGGGGGTGGCCGCTCCCTGTTACCACGGTGAAGTCTAGGCCACCATCTTTACTGTGGTCGAGCCGCACCAAGTTTTTCCTGGCGGGGGAGGTGGCTCGCCGTAGGAAGTACGCAGAATAAGAGATAAGAAAGGAATCGCACGTCTGAGTGAAGGAGGATCAGGGGCAGAGAGCATTCGTTAATTTAATCAGTGGAACATAGTGGTGCAGATTCCGCGGACTTGCGGAACGATTCAAGCAGAGTCATGAGGTTTCTGCCCGGATTTTGAAAGCCGCTTCCGTTGCTCGGCGGAAGTGTGGGTCGCAAGAGGACGACTCTTGGAAGAACCCGCTCTCCGCTGTGTGCAGAGCCGGAATCATGTCGAGTTTGGCGGTGAGAGACCCGGCAATGGATCGATCACTGCGTTCCGTGTTCGTGGGGAACATTCCGTATGAGGCAACTGAGGAGCAGTTAAAGGACATTTTCTCGGAGGTTGGTTCTGTTGTGAGTTTCCGGCTGGTATACGATAGAGAGACGGGAAAACCTAAGGGTTATGGCTTCTGCGAGTACCAAGACCAGGAGACCGCGCTTAGTGCCATGCGGAACCTTAATGGGCGGGAGTTCAGCGGGAGAGCGCTTCGGGTGGACAATGCTGCCAGTGAAAAGAACAAGGAGGAGTTAAAGAGCCTCGGGCCTGCAGCGCCCATCATTGACTCACCCTATGGGGACCCCATCGATCCAGAAGATGCCCCTGAGTCAATTACCAGAGCGGTCGCTAGTCTCCCCCCGGAGCAGATGTTTGAACTGATGAAGCAGATGAAGCTCTGTGTCCAAAACAGTCACCAGGAAGCTCGAAATATGTTACTTCAGAACCCACAACTAGCTTATGCGCTCCTGCAGGCACAAGTAGTGATGAGAATCATGGATCCAGAGATTGCTCTGAAAATTCTCCATCGCAAAATACATGTAACACCTCTCATCCCAGGCAAATCTCAGTCTGTTTCTGGTCCTGGTCCTGGCCCTGGGCTCTGCCCAGGACCTAATGTTCTACTGAACCAGCAGAATCCTCCGGCCCCTCAGCCTCAGCATTTGGCTAGAAGACCTGTGAAAGACATCCCTCCGCTGATGCAGACCCCTATCCAGGGTGGAATTCCAGCCCCGGGGCCAATTCCAGCTGCAGTTCCTGGACCTGGTCCTGGTTCCTTAACTCCTGGAGGAGCAATGCAACCCCAAGTTGGAATGCCAGGGGTTGGTCCGGTGCCGTTAGAGCGGGGACAGGTGCAGATATCGGATCCTAGAGCTCCTATACCTCGTGGACCCATGACTGCTGGTGGCCTGCCTCCTCGAGGACTGTTAGGAGATGCACCAAATGACCCGCGTGGAGGGACTTTGCTTTCAGTCACTGGAGAAGTAGAGCCCAGAGGCTATCTTGGCCCACCTCATCAGGGTCCTCCAATGCACCATGCCTCTGGCCATGACAGCCGTGGCCCTTCCTCACATGAGATGAGGGGAGGGCCACTTACAGATCCCAGACTCATCATTGGAGAGCCCAGAGGACCCATGATAGATCAAAGGGGTCTGCCTATGGATGGTAGAGGTGGTAGAGATTCTCGAGGGATGGAGACTCGAGCCATGGAAACTGAGGTCCTAGAGACACGAGTGATGGAGAGAAGAGGAATGGAGACCTGCGCAATGGAAACCAGAGGGATGGAAACGAGAGGCATTGATGCAAGAGGAATGGAGATCAGGGGCCCTGGCCCCAGTTCCAGAGGCCCTATGACCGGGGGAATCCAGGGTCCTGGGCCCATTAATATGGGGGCAGGTGGTCCTCAGGGACCCAGACAGGTCCCAAGCATTTCAGGGGTGGGTAATCCTGGAGCTGGCATGCAGGGGGCAGGTATTCAAGGAGCTGGCATGCAGGGCGCAGGTATACAAGGTGCTGGCATGCAGGGCGCAGGTATACAAGGAGCAGGCATGCAGGGGGCAGGTATACAAGGAGCAGGCATGCAGGGGGCAGGTATACAAGGAGCAGGCATGCAGGGGGCAGGTATACAAGGAGCAGGCATGCAGGGGGCAGGCATGCAGGGAGCGGGCATGCAGGGGGCAGGCATGCAGGGGGCAGGCAAGCAAGGTGGAGGCCAGCCTAGCAGTTTTAGTCCTGGGCAGAATCAAGTAACTCCACAGGATCAAGAAAAGGCAGCTTTGATCATGCAGGTTCTTCAACTGACTGCAGATCAGATTGCCATGTTGCCTCCTGAGCAAAGGCAGAGTATCTTGATTTTAAAGGAACAGATCCAGAAATCTACTGGAGCTTCCTGAAAGGTTTTAGAAAATATTTGTCAGTAGTCCCAGAAGGGTAGCATAGAGAATGGGGAGGTGCCGAAAGCTGACTTCTGCATCTCCACACTTGAACTATTAGGGTTAACTTTCTCCCAGAACCTAATCTCATTTCGTGTTGTCTTTTTCTTTTTTTTTTTCTTTCTTTTAATTGCGGGGTGGGGGGAGGAGGGAGTGGGTCTATTCAGTTTAATTCACTGTAAATATACAAAAGTAACTCAACATGATTATATTGTACCAAATAAGATTACAAAGAATATGCAGCATTAGTAAAAGTGTCTACAGTGTATTAACTACATTTTTAAAATATTGAGTAAAACAATGTGAAGACTGCACATAAAAGACTAAAAGATGATCTGTTTAACTGGTAACTTACTAAGATAGTTTAAGATGTTTGGTTGCATAAGAAAATAAAGAAGTTTACCTCAAAATTATATATTTTTTGAGTAAGCCATTTAAAACACAAAATCCATTTCAGGGGCAACAGAATGCTTTATTAGGTTAAGCATTGTTTTGGTGTTTGGGAATTACTTCAAAATGTTCAAGCTAACCAGATAAGTCTCAACTTGTATTGGAATTGTTTCTTCTGAAGCTATGCTACCTGAAAAGTCAAGGAATGCATCTGGTGTGATGTTCATTTATTCCCCACCCTTCACGCAATATTGTGGCCTGGCCCTGAGTGTAATGATTTTGCTAGAACAGTTCTATTATCAACTTGGTTACTTAAATTTGATGAGACTTTATATCTCAGTACCTTCCTATTTCTCAGTAGTTGTTAAGCCCAAATCTGAATCTGAGTAATTTTCTCACATCCTTTCCAAAAACCAGTATCTAGAGAATGGTTGATCTGGATGAATTATACACAGCATTGGGCCCTTCATAAATAGTGGAGGGCTTCATGCAGTAAAGCTCTCAGTTTCCTGGTAACCCCATCTTTCATACGCAGATGGTATCCATCTGGTCAACCAGGAGTTTGAAACTCTTAGTCTCGGCAACATTTAAAATGCTTTTTAGTTTTCTTATTTCAAAATCTAGTTATCTGTCACCATCTTAGAATAATTGAGGCTGAGGTAGGTAGAGATATCTTGTCTAAAGTCTGCTCAGTTGGTTATTACCCACTTTCTTTTTACACATAATAAAGCCATGTCCTAATGTACATACTCATGAGACATTTAAAAATCAGTAGGAAGGTGAGGCTTATCAGTTTCTTTAGAGCTACAAACTAATTTATCTCTAAGCTTTGAGAATGAGGTGACAAAACTTCATATGACAGAACAAGTAGTAATTAACAGAAGTATAAACACCCAAGTAACCAGGTGATCTTACTCTGGAGAAGAAAAACCAATTTCTAGTTACAGAAGAAAAAATAACACAAGGAGAGAGCTGAGACTTAGAAACTGAATTATTTTCCCCTTGCAAGGTTTCTGTGTCTTAAATGGATACTCTTTACAACATTTTCCTCCCTGCGATGTTTCCTGCTACCTATTTACTCCTGTTTTATTGTTCATATTGTTAATTTCCCCATGTTTTCCCTTACTGGAAGGGATAACTCCTTTACATGGATAATAGTTCTGGTTAATACTAATTCAAGAGTTGGCTTGATTACTTTGAAATTGTAGTTGCTTTATCCGAAAGCTTTCACTGAAAGGCTCTAACTGAAAACCATTCAATGTTATATTCTTTGTTGTAGTAAAATTTCTGCATTGTTTAATGCAGACTAAATAAAAGGAATGTAAAAAGGCTGAGTTTAGTATCTGATGTTTATTTTTAATGGATGTGTTATTCAAAAATGACAGATCTATGGGGCTTGAATACTTTTTTCTTTTAAATGAAAAGGCAAAACTAAAGAAATTACAGGAATGGATAGAAATACCTTTTTTAGATCCATCATCTATATAGTTTCACAGTTAAAGTGGTTATATATTATGTATACCAACCATGTGTTTCTATGATTCATATCAGTAGCAACATCTTGGATCCTCAGATGTGAGGCTTCCTTTTGTTTATTACCCCCCAGAGAACTCTTCTTTGTCCCAGAACACCTTATAGGGACAGTATCTTCAGTATTGACAGCACTTGTTATACTGCAATGCACTCTTTTACTTTTACCCCTAGCTCCCAGTTTAAATAGACCAGGAGCTGTGAACATGGGCTGTCTTACTCATTTCTATATTCATTATAGCAAAAATCACAGGTGAGAAGGAAGGACAAAACAGTCTATCAGAGTCTTAGTGGGGAAAAAAAAATTCCATTAAGAGCACATAAATTTTCCCACAAAGGATTTAAATTCCACACAGAACAAATGAGCTATCACAACTATTTGCATTAGAAAATAAATTAGAAATAGATAATACAAGCAATCTCCTTTACTGTGGTAAACTTAGTAAGTTCTCTCCTCACTTCCAATTCACGCATGGCCTGTCTGTCCCAGGACTGATACAGAGTATAGAGCCTCATTTCATTTGATAAGGATACAAGAAATACATGTCTGCTACAATCCATCATGTGTTTTACTACATAATTGGTTACAACCCTGGCATTCTGCATTTTCCCAAATGTGGACAGACTTCAAGTGAAATCACAAACTCGTAACAGTAGTTGAAGATAGTGGGGTGAAACACTGATTTGTGGATGCCTAAACTTTAGGATTTATTCCTCTTGGGCAGTGCATGTTTTTTTGGAAATAGGAAATGCTTAGCTTTAATCAGTGCTTGCTCAGAGCCCTTCCCCTCTTACATTACTGATTAATACCAAGATATGTTTTAATCTTTGCTGAGGCCCCAGACTACTAGGTCTGGGAGCATTTGATAAGATATAGGCCAATATGAATCTCAAGTGAAGGCAGGGTAATCCAAGGGAGATCATGGATGACTTTTCAACTATACTTAACAGAATTATAAAAGTAGAAAGCATTTTTATTTTTAAAGAAGAACCTTAACATAATCACAGCCTGCAAAGCTTCTTGCTTTTCCATGCTGTGGTGGGACATTAGCTGAGCACACAGAACCTAATTTCCTATGGTGTGTCAGGCCATTTTCTTTGGTCTGATGAGGTCTAAGGATAATTATGTGCAACCACCTACTGTGACAGAGAAACTGAATTATCAGTTACATCTCACAGTCTTCTCACAAAAGAATATGTCAGCCTCTCAATGCTTTCTACTGCCAGCTAACCTCCAGACGGCTTTCTGGTTGGAGCTTGCTTTTCTCATCAGTCTTTTGCCAAGAAAGCTCTATAGTCAAGACCTAATTCATTTTAAGGAAATGAATATATTTAAAATAATAAATATAATTAATGTTAACATTAAAATTTTTAATAGTATGAATATTATACTGGTATTTAATATGCTCATATATTTCATATATATGTACATTTCAGATCATAACTGAACCATATCTTTTAATATTTTTATTTGCTTCTATGCACCTTAAAACAAAAGTTTTACCCCCTTAGTTGAAAATTTAGCTTCACAAATATTCATATTACAAATTACCTTTCTCATCAGATATTAACAGGCATGTTTCTTCTTGATAATTCTGTACCACAGTATCAAGCTTATGCCAGTAAAGGGCATTTATTGTATCAAAAGAATGGGGTAGCATTGTCAAAAATAACAAACCGAGTGCTTATTAAAAATACTGTACATAAAAATAACAAAGTATTTACCTAGAAAAAAGAACTGAAATGTTCTAGTTAATGACAACTCTCTATAACCAGTAGTGGATTTAGGTCCCAAGGTTAGGTAACTAATTACCAAGGAGTTAGAATAAAGTATACAACATTCTCAACCATAATTGACTTTGTATGATTCAGTATATATAAAATTTGCAGACATTTGAAATCAAATCTTATACGTATCACAAAGGTTGGTCATTTAAAAAAAATCTTATCTGCTTGATTATTTATTTGCTGTTTCTGACAAAGGTAATATGGAGAATTTCTTGGGCATCAGGAAAGGAAACCAGTAGTTTCCCCCAAATTATTTTGTCGATTTAGTAGCCTGTTTGAATCAAAATCTGTCTTATTACATGACTAATATTCTTCAATAATTCTCCTGCAAAAGTCTGCAGGCCACTTCAATGTACCTGCCAGCCTTCGATTGCTGTCCTGCCTCACCTTGCTGCCTGGAGTGAATAGGAAGCAACTTCTACCTATTTAGGAGTCTGCTTACATATTTATTACTGGACATTCCCCAGAAAAAAGATACATCGGCGGTAACTCAGTTCCCAATTTCTTTTATCTTAAAGGTTCACTTTAATGCTATTCAAAACATAAGCCTATATTTGAATTAATGTGATGGAAAGGTCTGTCGGGGGCTTGCTTGGCTTATTAACTTTCACAAAAGCATATTCTATATCCCAAATGTCACCCTTGTTCACATGCTAAATAACATAGCAACATAAATAGGTACTAAAAACACTGCAGACACGAACTTGGCTCTGTGAGGATAAACACAACCACTGCCTATGAATGGAAAGTATTCCGTCTTTGGGCAAACCCGCATCTAATATGATTGCATCATGTATGCGTATTGATCATCAATCAGAGAAAAAGTTCCTCCTCGGTTTTAAGAAGCAGAGAAATTAGTGTTGAAATCTCTAAAATCATATACCTCTGGCCACCCCCACCACCATCAATTTTGTCAAAGTTTTGTCCTACAGAAGCTTTAAATTTCTTTGGACAAGGGACCTCAAATCTGTGGCCTCTGGGCCAACTGAGCCTGCAGATATGTTTCGTTCGAGCAGCCGAAAGTTCTCAAAAATTTTGAATTTGAATGCATTCAGGTGAACATGTATTCTCGAGACTCTTTGTCCACAAGTCCAGCCTCCCCCTGGATCTTATACTAGGCTTGATTCACACAGTTACTTGCCCGTCCTTGTAATAATTTGAGTTTACAACTCCTGCTTTTACTCTGTATGTAAACATGGCTATTAGTACTAATTGAAATGTTTAGTGTCTAACTTGACAAATGCGGACTAGAAAAATGGTTGAACAACTGGTTCAGCAAGTATATTTGCAAAATCAACCAACCAAACAAAGACCCAGATAAAAAACAATCAAAAAAAGATACGGCACATTTTTATTTATAATTTTTCATGAGGTATACTGAGAACAGGAATGCCTGGAACACTAATCCAATGACTCCATTTCTCCCACAAATTGTTTTCATTTTTAATAAATATTAAGCCAAAATAGCAACATCTTTTTAAATTCAAATATATATATATATATTTGATATATATATAATGAGAAATATATATCACACATAAATATTAAATATTAACAGTTTTAGAATGGACATATGTATAGTATATGTGGTAGAATAAGAGATCTTTAATTTCTTTATCTGTTATTAACTAATTTTTGAAAGATGATCCACTAGGTAATTTCCACACAGTAGCCACAATGATTTAAAAAACAAAAACAAACCAAAAAAACAAAAACAAAAACAAAAACCCTTAATCAGATCATGTCACTCCTTGTTTAAAACCTCTCATGGCTTACATTGCTCTTAGAAATAAAATTCCAAATCCTTACCACATCCCATAAAGCCCTAACTATGGGAGATCTTCCCTACAGCAATCTTACATCCTACTGCTGCCCCCCAACTTACTGCTACAGCTCCTTCAAGCCTAGCTTCATTTTCCTGAGTTTCCCAAACTCACTTTCGTCTCTGAACTTTGTACTTGGCAGTTTCCCAAGCTCTTACCCCACTCTTCCCCCAACCCTCTGACTGGCTGATTGATTCTCTTCACTCAGATTTCAACTTATACATACTAACTCAGAGAAGCTCTTCCTGAGAACCCCGTTTAAAACAGTCCCTCCATTCTCTCTCATCTCCTTGTTTTGTTTTTTAATACTAGATTTTTACCCAAGCACCACTTAAACACTATTCCATATTCTCCAATGTTTTTGGAAAGCATATCATTACAGGCACAAGGCAAACTTGATGACTGTCATTAATGAGTTACTCTTTATTATGCCCATGTTATATTTATCATATCAGTTGTGTTTGTTCCCAAATTGGTGCTCATTTTACTTATTGTAATGTATAGATAAGAATACAGGCATAGGCATATAGATACATAGTATGCATGCATATGTGGAATATATTGCAAAACTGCAAGGTTACGTCGATGAAAACTATGCTGAATATATATATATATATATATATATATATATGGATATATGGATATATATATATATATCCATCATGTCAACTGTGTTTTTAAACCAGCTTATACCACTTATACTAATTTTTCAAATATATATATAGACATAGATTTATTAATATGAGTGTGCAAAAATGTTATTTCTACAAAAACTATATTGAATGTTTTGAAAAGATCTGATAAAAGTGAGTGGCTAAAAATGAATTGTTCAATTTTGTGGTATCAAGGTAACTGAAAAAATACTTAAAAAAAATCTTTAGACTGAGGAGCTCAGATTGTTTTGTTAAGTGTCTAAACCCTTGTTCCACCTTAAAGGGAATTTGTAACTGGTAATCACTGACAAAGCATTAAGTCAAACCTTCAATTTTCTCACAGGAATTTTTCAGGTAATGGAAGAAAAATTCAATCTGAAGTTTGGTATCACCACCAATTTCCCTTCCATCTCTGAGGGGTTGCCCTGGGGAGATACCAACATGCTTCCATTCTGGTCCTCCTCCTTCTCCCACTGCATGATGTTAATATGCACAAGGAAACTAAATATGGTAAACACTTGCTGATTAAAATGTGGTCCTTGGACCAGCCACATCAGCATCACCTGGAAGCCTGTTAAACATGCTAAATCCAAGGCCTCATCTAGGACCTACTGAATCAAAATCTGCATTTTAATAAGATCCCCAAGTGATTCACGTGCAAATAAAAGTTAGAGAAGCACTGCTTAAAATGAATCCTAAGAGAAATAAATTTTTTTTTGAAAATGCACTAAAAAACCCTTTACAATCAATAGTAAGACAAGTAGAAAGGATTTTTAATTTACTCAAATGGCCGCCCCTCCATTGACACAGAAGTTCAAGAACTGACAAAAATCCCTGCCTAGTCTGAAGTAAAGGAAGCATCCTCTCTATTAGAAACTATATTCAAAAATAAGCAAACAGGCAAAAATTTTGCTTAATGGAAAGCCAAACGTAAAATACCACAGTTGAAATTACTGTTGTTTGGGAAGTCACCTGGGCTTGCATTTAGTCTACATGTGTGATTCTTCTTTTCTCAGGAGTAGAGGGAAAGCTGCGCCAAATTAGTTAAAAACGATGTTTATATTTACTACATAACAACACCAGAAGCATCACACATCAATATTGTTGCAACCAAGTTGTGACTAACAATGACTCTCTGGGGTGAATGCCCACCTTTTATAAAAATTCTCTCATAAACCCTGCATTGTTCTCCAATCTGCAAATCTCCACGGTCTTCCTAGTAAGAGACTATCCAAGTAAGAATACCAACTTCGAGTGTGGGTTCTACACTTCCTTTTGTAAATGTCTCTCCCTATGACCCAGGAATATTTATTTCCTAACTAACCCTCATATAGACAACAGAAGAAATCTTTTTTTTTACTGAAGTATAGTAGACATACAATATTATATTAGTCTCAGGTACATAACAGTGATTTGACATTTGTATGTTTTATGAACTGATCACCACAGTAAATCTAGTAACCATCTGTCACTATCTGAAGTTATTGCAATATTACTGATTATAGCCCCTATGCTGTACATTACATCCCTGTGATTTATTTATTTTATAACTGGAAGTTTGTACCTCTTCATCCACGCCGTCTTATTTTTTCCCATCTCCTTACTCTCCTCCTCTCTGGCAACCACCTATTTGTTCTCTGTATCTATGAGTCTGTTTCTGTTTTGCTATGTTTGCTTTTTAGATTCCACATATAAGTGAAATCATACAGTATTAATGTAATTCTGTTTGTTTTATTTCATTTAGTACAATACACTCTAGGTCCATCTATGTTGTCACAGATGGCAAGGTTTTGTTCCCTTTTATGGCTGAACAAAATTCCATTGTATATGTATACCACATCTTTATCCATTCATGTGTTCATGGACACTTATGTTGCATTTATATCTTGGTTACTGTAAACAGGAGAAATCTTGAAACCATAAAATCAGCATGCTTATGTTTCAGTGAGAATGAACCCTCAACAGAATTCTGCTGCTAAATATTTTTTAAACTTCATCTAAATATTCCTAAGCGCCAAAATGAAAGAAACAATATATAACAAAAGTAGTTAAAAGTAACTGCCCAGTGTTTGTTAAGTTATTTTCAGTAGATTTATTGGAAATGGAATCAAAATCGTATACTGCAGTCTGTGCCTTTAAATACTGTCTGTGAACCTGATCATAATTAAGGGCACAAATTAACGAAATCAATATTTGTAAACAACTTTTTTTTTTTCCCTTTAAGAACAGTCTGCATTGGGTTTAAGTGACCAAACTCAAAACATTTCTAGCAAACGATTCAAATTTGAGTCAAGGTCTTTCAAGCAGTGACATCAAAGCATCATTGTGAAGCTGTGAAGGTGACCTTGGAACATGTGAACACGAATCTTTCTTTTTCACACGTGTTCAGACTACTTGTATTCTAGTAATTGGGGTCCTTATTTGTGTAGCACGAAAACAAAATATGCTTAATGAGAATATTTCGTAAATTGAGAGTGAGACGATTTACAGGATCTTTGGTTGGTGAGGATTTTGTTGTCAGTGTTTTCAGATAAACAGGTTTTAGCAAATCCCCCCTAGTAATGCCTCTGCTGGGACACTCAGACTCGTAGAGCCTTGAGCAATAATAGCCTTGGTTTAAAATGGCCCAAAGCTGCCCCTCCTGAGGAATTAGAGCTGGATTATCCTGAGGAGAAGAGAAAAGAGGCTTTTCTACATCTCTTGTTCATTGTTCCTTTCGCCCAGGACTATCCATAAAGAGGGGTAGGAGTGATGAGCGGGCTACTGACCCAGCCCTGAAACTCATCTCCTGTGATTGCTGTGAGGAAATTGAGCAAATTACCAGAGCCGGAAGATGGCATCTCAACACAAATTCACTCTTCAAGGAAGGAGGAAGGGATAGCAGAGGGGAGGGGAGGAGATTAAAAAAAATCTTTTTTTTCACTAACCCCTGCAGAAACAAAGACCTACTCTACATGCATGCTAGGCGCTACCACCCCAAGCAAGCAGCATCCTCTCCAGCTCAATTTCAGGCACCCAGTGTCTTTCCTGCCGTACCACAAAAGGCTCTTTTGTTTTGTTTTAATAAGAAAATGAAGAAAAATTCACTTACATTGGTATAGACATGGAATATAACTGTTTAAAATATTTTTACTCATATGCATTTTTATTTACACAGTGATCAAATATTTTGAATTGATGTAAGGAGCCTGTAATACTGGAATTTCGGGCTTCGGCCACATGATTGAGGGTAGGGGAGATATTTGTTTTTGAGGGAGGGAGGGTGGAGTGAGGGCCTTTCACATGCTCCAGAACTAACACGGATGTAAGTTATAAGATCCATGCCCTCTTCTAGAAGGCTGGGTCATGGTCAATATATAAAAAGCATCTACCAAGGAGCTACCAAATGCCAGGCACTTGACATACATCATCTCTGAATTGACTAAAATCTGGAGGAAATAGGGACAAACATACTTGAGAAGTTATCTAGTTTGCCCTGAGTCACATAACTTATAGGAAGCTGAAGCACCAATGAACCCAAATTTGTCTCACTCTCAAGCACTCCTCTCCCCCTCACGTCATTCTGCTTTAAGAAGGAGGCAGTGGGAAGACAGAACAGCTTTCACGCTGGGGACTGAATGTGCAGGAACATCAGGCATCGTTTCCACTAGGTGAGGAAGTTTATCACAGTCTAGAAAAGGTGATTTTTTAGGCAACAGTGAAAGATTTATAAAACTGATCCTTTGTTCTTACTTATTTTTTTCTTCCTCCCAAGAACCAAGTACTAAACCTGGGCTTTGGTAGAAGAGAGAGAAAAAAATGAAAAAGAAAACTGGAATGGAAATATATTTACATGGAAGAACAATAGATCGTTTGTAAGAAATATATAAAAATATTATCTCCTGGATAATCCAATTTAAACAATACTGAGATTTTTTCCTGTGACTTAAAACAATTATTAATATACAGTTTACATACCATAAAATTTGCCCATTTAAAGCATACAATGCAATGCTTTTTAGTATATTCATAGAGTTGTGCAACCATTATGATGATCTAAATTTAGAACATATCCATCACCCCATAAAGAAACCCTGTACTCATTAGCACTAATTCTTACTCTCACTCCTTTCTCCATTTAGCCCTAGGCAACCACTGATCTGCTTTCTATCTCTTAAAAAAAAAAATAGTGCTGCTATGAACATTTATTTGCAAATTTTGTGTGCCCATTTGTTTAATTCCCATCGGGTATATACCGAGCAGTAGAATTGCTCCATCATATGCTAGCTCTATGTTCATGTTTAGAGGAACTGGCAGATTGGTTTCCAAAGCAGCAGCACCATTTTATATCCCCATGAGCAGCAAATGAGGGTTCCAGTTCCTCCACATCTTTGTCAACACTTGTTATTTTTATTATAGCCATGCAAATGTGTGTGAAGTGGAATCTTCTACAGCTTTGATTTACATTTCCTCGATGTTCAGCAACTTTTCTTGTGCTTCTTAGCTATTTGTATTTCTTGGGAGAAATGTCTGTTCCCTGTAAACTATTTACTATAAATAAAATAAAATGTTTTATAATTTCAGCATTTCTATCTTAGGTAAGAGATCATCAGATGACAGCCTCTAAAACAGGAAAAAAGTCAGTTCTTTTTGTGATTTAAGAAATGACCCGAAATAGGAGGGGTCAAGTTGCAGTGATGGAAGTGACAGTTTTCAGTTATATTCTTATATCTTCTTGGAAAATGTAGGTACTAATTATCATGGCTTATACTTCCTGGTGGGATTCAGGACACACTACCCAAAAATACAACACCTTGGCATACTGAGCTTTTTAAGCAGCAAGAGTTTGAAAAAATGGCAGAAGCAGGAAGGTGACTCTGACCTTCCCTCTTCCCTTCTCCCCAGAAACAGGTAATAAAACTCTCCTGTGAGAGCTGCCTCCCTACCCCCTGAGGAAAGGGACACTCTTATCCCTGAAGACAAAAGGATGCTTAGAAGAATTCATGCTCTTCCGACTGGTCATATTTCTCCAGGACAGTCACCTCTTCATCAAACCTAGCAGGAAAACACTCAGGTCCGTTTCTTTGGGTCTTCATTTCCTTATGAAGGCATCATATAAAACGTATATTAAATAAAATTGGTTATGCCCTTCTCCTGTTACATCTTTGTCGGTTTAATTTTCAGACAAGGCCAGGGACCCTGAGAGGGCTGAGGAAAACTTTGTCCTCTCCTACAAAGTGAAGACATTAGTTGACTCTGAAGGGAACTGAGGGTACTTTTCCAGGGAGGCAATGCGGTGCTGTAATAAAGAGCATGGTCCCTCCCTGTGTCCAAATCCTGGCTCTAGTGACCTGTGTGTCCCATTTTGATCTCTCACTTTTGTACCCTGAGATAACTATGTCCTAGGTGGGCGGGAGAGTTGTTTGATAGTGCACTTTGCACCATGCCTACTTTTGATTTGCTAGATACTGATATCGGTATTATCCCTAAAAAATAAAACTGGGGTCCAGAAGCCATAAGAACAGCACGAAAACATGAGCCAGCTGTTTACTGCTCTATACAGCCTGAAAAAAAATGAACAGAGGACTAGAGCATGGGAGGAATTTGCTCAGCTACAAGGACCTCCACTTCAGCAGAGAAAAGAAAGACCCCCAAGAAATGTCTATTGTCAGAGGTGGAGGCATTTTCAACTAGAGTGTTCTGCTCTGTATTTTGAATGAGAAGACTGTAAGATCAGAGCAGAGAAAGAAAAATATCACCTCTCTCTGTACCACTTCCCTTGTATTTCCTTATGTAGTAAAGCTGCATTTTGTACAAGAAGAAACCTAATACAAACTTGACAATGGTGAAGGCAATCTTATGTTGAAATACCCTCTAACAGCCAACTCTGACCCAAGAGGTTTCAAGTTCCTGAAATCTTGTTTTAGACAAACCAGTAAAAACAGTTTCAGAGTTTTTATCTAGTGTGAGCTTTTATGGCTTATATATTTCTATTTCCTATAGTTTTATCCAGCTCAATAGAGGACAGATTTTAGAAAATGTGTTTCTCTTTATCTAAAGCAAACTTTAATAACACAATGAAAACGTTTGAGAAAATATTTGTACTACTTGTAGAGAGTACATGTATCTTAAGTGTTTGTTTAATGAATGAAGTATTCATGTAAAACTCAGCCCTTTCTTTACGCTTTCAAAGATGGTATACACTATGATACAGTATCATTTAAACCTTTCAGAATAAATGCACCAAAATATTATCATTTAATTCATCCTCATTTAGCAGTTGGTGTTTTACACATATCTAGGCTGACTTTAGAAAATGATCCTACAGAATTATATGTATTAGAAAAAGCTTTTACAAAATAAAACTAGCTTAAATTGTGTTGACATATGTAAATCCTGTAAATATGTTTATTTTACCATAACTTCAAAACTACCACGATACTGAATTACCTGAAATCCAAAGTTACAGATCTTTCTGTAGTGGAATGTGACTTTTGTTTAGGAACTCCTAATGAGTATCTTCATTCATTCATTTGGCATTAATTTAGCAAATATCTTTGGTTTCAATAAGCAAATTTATGTCAAAGTATTCATTATGTTTCAAAGAGTATTTACTTATGACTACTGCATTTTTAAAAACTTTACTTATAAAAAGCAAAATGGACAAATTTCCAGTTTGTGAACTTGTTTCTATATCATTAATTTCAACCTAATATTCTACATCTGTGCTTCCAATAAGGTAGCCACTACCTACATGTGGCTATGAAAATGTAAGCTGTGTTTAATGAGACCGAGAAACTAAATTTCAAAATTATTCAAATTTAATTTGATTAGACAACTGATTAGTTGTCATATGTGGCTAACAGCTAGCATATAGGGTAGCACAAATATAGAGGATGTAAGTTATTCCATGTTCAGATATCGTTTTGGGTAATGGTTCAAAATCACAGATGAAGCAACTGACTGGCATTTTCCATCAATCTGCAGTATTAACAGCATCATTAAAACTGCTAGCCCACAATTGGTGCCCATATACTTAGATCAATATATACACCGCCTCATTTGTAAGATTCTCACACAATATGTAGCATTCAGAGGACAAGAAATAAAAGTGTACTTGGCTCATTGTAGTCATTTATTCTTTCAGTGAGTATTTATCTGATGCTTACTGTGGTCAGGCAGTAAGGATCAACACAACACAGAAGGACCCTGCGCCCACTGATTCTACATTTCTTCAGTGTCTACTTCATCCCAGGTAGTCTAGGCATGTGCTTTGCCCTGAAGGAGGTCAGACAGTCCCGAGGAGAGAGCCCCCAAATTAGAATGCAGTACAGGATACTACATACAGCACTGTCGTATGAAAAAGCACACTTAGAAGAATCTGAATCCATAAGCAGTCAGGGATGTTTTCCTACAACAAAGCAGAGTCTTGAAGATGGAGAAGAGTTAGCGAGGAGCCATTCTGGGCAGAGGACTCGCTACAGTGAACTAGCCCTGAGCCATCAGAGAACTATACAGGTTTTTTTTGGTGAGGAGGGGAATGTGAGGGAGTAGCAGGAGATAAGGCAGGGTTCAGATTTCCAGTGCCTGAAGAGATAAGCTAGAGTTTGATATTTGTGCTGAAAGATATAGGGGGAAACTCAAGGACTTTAGGGAGGAAAATGAAAAATTCAGACTGACATTTGAGAAAGATCTCTCTTAAAAAGATCAATTATGAAAAAAAAAAATCAAAGAAATCCAGGCAGAAAATAATTCCATGCTCAGAGTAATCCGCTAGCAAGATGTTGATGAGCTTTCTAAAAAAGTGGCTTTGTTTTTATGAGTGAGACAGTAAGCAATGCTAGCCATCAAGAACTCAGCCAAAAGCCATTAAGAAAAAGACACGAAAAAATAAAGAGAAAATGAACAGGTTGCTTCCTGGGCACTATGCTTGTAGAGCAGGTCCTTTTGCAGAGACTACTGGTTTGGAACTGTGTGTAAAATATAGTTGTTGTCTTAATATAGGTTTTCAGTGGATGTACAGCTATAAGAGAAGACAGACACTTGCAGGAACAAAAAGCAATAGCTGAAAGTGAGGGACGAATAAGATCTAAATGTCATAAATCTTATCTTTCCCACTGTATTTCCAATATCTAGAGAATATCTGGCATGGTATCATGTGTTCAATAAATATTTACTAATATTCATCAATGTCGGCAAATGAGTGCATCAGAAAAAATCATACCGAAGAATTAGGAGAATATTTAGTTTAGGAATTCACCACGGGCAGGTAGGAATAGCTCAGTGGTACAGAGCATGCTTAGCATTCACAAGGTCCTGAGTTCAATCCCCAGAACCTCCATGAAAAAAAAAAAGTTTAAAAAAAATTCAACACAGTAGTCCCCAGAAAATCTGAGTGCATTATATCCCACGGCAATGACTGATACTCATCCTGAAGCCCCTGATGCTGCTTGTGTAAAACATGTGGTCACTGGGTCAGACTTGCCCCCACCAGACACACCGGTGTCAGTCTTTGTTGAAGCTCCAGGGATCTTGCGTCTGCAGCTTGAACCAGCTGCCTTCGACCAGGACATTTATCTAGGGCACAGCCTCTTTACTGGTGAGTGTGAAATAGGTGAAAACCAGGAACCTCTTTGCTTATGCAAAGTCACTTCTTCCTATAAAACAATGAGATCTAAATAACGAACCCCTTATCACTTGGAGCAAAGACAAGCATGCACAATCAGGCTCCATTTGGACCCGGGATGCTCGCACCTGACTGCATATCAAAATTTCCTGGATGTTTCTGAAAAAGCATCCCCACCCCCAGAGATTCAGATTCAAGTAGATGTAGGGTGGTGGTGATGGGCGGTGGTATGCACTAAGAATTTTTATTTTTATCTAGTTTATTATTTTCAAAATCCCAATCCCAGCCACACTTGGACCTTAGAAATACCTGACTGTCCCAAATGTATTCTCTTCCCTCAGACAGAAGGTAATATTTGCATATAAACTACATTGTCTTGGTCAGAAGCCTTCCCAGGCCCTCCCTACCCCTCCCTTTTTAATTGCTTAGCCAGGAGGCTCTGAACGTCAAGTTAGCTTGTGAAGGTGTTGCCTTTTATATTTGTTAATGACTGTTTTTAAGCTCAGCTTTGAGATCATGCTGAGAAAGCAAGACCTCTTTCTCCCTGAATCCACTCAGCTCTTCATTTTCTAATTAATGTCTCATCCAACTCTTCTGGCTACATGTGCCAACAGCGAGAACAAAAGACCTCTCCCTGATCTTTAATCCTCTCTTCTTCCTCCTCTACTCATCTCATAGGGGAAAACAAAACAGATGTCCAGACCCTATGCTTCCAGAGTTGAAAATAAATAAATAAATACATCTTATCAGAGAGGTTGACCCGTGAAACAGAAATATGGGATCTTCTATGTCCCTTTCTCACCTATGGTTCTGCCCAATTTCCTCTCCTTCCATTTGGCAACCCAGGGCTTTATTAAAGATGCACTAAACATACACACAGATATTGAGGTTATTTTTCTAGGCTGTCCCTAAAAGCTACTGCCTCTTCGAGCACAAATAGATGATGAGATCCTGGGTTCTACCCCAATGACTGGCATTACTTTGGACACTGTGGCAACTGGGTCTAAATAAGCCAGGGTGTGGACTGCTGGAAGCAGAGAGAAGTACAGGTACTGCCATGTACGCTATGCTGTTGCTTCTCAGAGTACTGGTGAAAGTGTTTATTAAGGTGCAGAATTCTCACAGTTCTGTTGTGGCAGACTTGTCCCATAACAAACCAGATGTTCCTAAAAACACACTACGCAGCTCTAAAAAAATAAAACCAAAAAACTCCAAAAGCTTTACCCACCGCAATTGTAAAGAAGGGGCAGCAAAATTATAACGTCTGTCCCATGGCCCTTCCATTTTATTTTTAAACATTTTTTAACAGTCTATTGTGGTATGGTCCCTGTACAGTAAACTGCACATATTTCAGATGTACAATTTGATGAATTTTGATAGATGTATTTTGAAATAAAAAAATGCATTGGAGATTTTAACCAACAGAAATACTGGCAAATGTGCAACAAATAAAATAAATGTACAAGAATGTTCTGAACAATCCAGCAACCCAGATATCTATCAACATCCGAGTGGCTATGTGGTGGTATATTCATTCAGTGGAATACTAGATGGCAACAGAAATGAGAGATATACAACCACCTGCAGCAATACACATGCCAGGAACAAGGTACCGAGCCAAAGAAGCCGGGGATAAAAATCTCATAATGTGTGATCCATTCCAAAAATAGGACAAAGTAATCGTGGAATAAGAAGTCAGGATAGTGGCTACTTCTGAGAAAAAAGGAAGAGAGAATTTTTGGGAGAGGGCACACAGGGAGCTTTGAGGGTTTAAAATTACAGGAGTTACACAGGTGTGTTCACCTGGTGACGTTTGAGCTGTACACAGGATGTGTTTGGTTTTAACATGTTACATTTTAATAAAAACTTTAAAATTGCTTTGAAGCTCATCTATTTCAGGATGATCATTTAATTACATTAGCCTTGAATCAAAGCCAGGAGATAAGGAGAAGAAAATAGACAACTTAGATTAATGAGATACCTGCTACCTGCTATTACTTTAAAATAAGTGTTGTCACATACATTTCTCCATTTCTGGCTCATTTGTGACCATGAACAAAACAGCACAACAGTGTTAAGCAGAAAAAAAAAATGGTACTTAAAAAATCTAAAATTTGCAAATTACTGCTTTAGCAGATAATACCTTTATAAAGAGAAATGGCAGTTGACCCCTCTTCAGGATGCAAGAGTCCCATTCATAGTTTCCTCACTTCCTTTGTTTCTCCTGCCTGCTTTTTGACCATTCTCTGCTCAGGTGAACGGTTAGGGGAAAATGTTGAGTTGAAGTAATTTCTTTTTTTCTTTCAGTTCATTTAGTAACTCTTTGAAACTTTGAGTAACATGTAATGGCTTCAGTGAGGCTTTACAATGCTCATAAATTTTAGACGCAGGGTTGTTTGGTTTCTTTGGTCTGAACCAGTGTTTTCCAACCGCACTTTCTGAAATGATGGAAATATTCCTCTGTAGTGATTATGGTGGTTACTAGCCACTGGGCTACAGAGTACTCAAAACGTGGTAGTGCAGCTGAGGAAATAAATTTATACTTTAACACAATTTTGATTAACTTGAATATAAATTCAAAGAGCCATGTGTGCCTAGTTACTACTCTATTAGACCAAGAGAGCCTTAATGACCATCTAGTCCCACACTCTTTCATAAGATCCCTGATACATTCAGAAATGATGAAGTGATGTTGAAATGATTGGAGCCAAACAAGGATTGACTGGAAAGATTTCAGAGGAGACAAAGAAGGTAACTGCTAATACTGCCTTGTACAGTTACCAGAAGGAAATGGATTTCTCTGGAAAAGTGGTTAAAGAACTATAGAACCTCAACATTTTTGGGACCAGTAAAGGGGTCACCAGGAAAAACAACTTCAAACATTTTAAACGTGTCCTGTTAAAAACAAGACAACAGGCCCAAAATGGATTCATTTATGTTAAGCAATGTCCCCAAACTAAGACCTAATGAGAGTTTCAGCTCTCCTGGAAATGGAATCTTAAACCAGCCAATCAGAAATCCGCCTGGGCTCCCGCCATCCCCCTAAAGGAGAGTAACCTTGCAATAACCAACCTGCTTTGTTCTTCCTCATATAACTTCCACATCCTGCTCCCTTATGCCTATAAACATTTTTCACTTTATATAGCTCCTTGGAGCTCCTTTCTGTCTGTTAGATGAGATGCTGCCCTATTCAAATCAATTTTTGCTCAAGTAAACTTTAAAAAATTTTTAATATGCCTCAGTTTATGTTTCAACAATCCAAATTAGCAAACTTTAAATATCTCCATAGAGGAAACAGAAGGTGAGAGCTAAAAGCAATAGAGTAAGGGACCAGAAAACCTTTGACTAGGGTTTGGTAAATAGGGTTGGCAAGCTGGTTATCCTTTGATCTCAAATTTATGTATACTTCTGAGGAAGTCATTATAATGCTTGGATCCTGGAGGCTGTGGTACACAGAGGGACAGCCCAGGATCTCAACTACACAGAAAGATAACTTTTCCTTATATTTTGGACGTGACAGTGTTTGAATTTTTCCCTTGATGGATTATATCTTGACCTGAGCAAAATTGCAATTTTACTTCATTTTATTTGTTATTTGCAGAAACAAGGTCAGCAAGACATGATTTCATAACTCATGTTTTACCCATTTCTGCTGTGCCGGTACACGTATCATAGTGTACCAGCTTAAGTGTGTTTTGGTTATCTCCCAGATAGCTTAGAACACAGTGGACTTAATAGAACAGTGACCTTTTCAACGGTTTTGTTGATTTCTGGGGCAGTACTATGATTCACATGCTATCTCACAGTAAGACTGATGTACCAACTATGCCTGAAGGGTTACAGCTATAAAGCGACCTGAGGAATTTCTTGTAAAAAATTTTTCCCCACTGAAAACGATTCTGTCTCCCTCTCATAAAGTAGAAATATACTAGTCTGTTCATTTTTACACAGTTAAAGAAACATTTGCTTTGCTCACACAAAACCTGAAATGAACTTTAAGCCAACTTTGGATTAAATACCCTGTTTCTTCAACTTTAAGACCTCCTCACCACTTTTTATATTCACATATTACCATTTAAACATTAGGATGTTATCTTAGGCTCAATATGAAAAAGAAATTTGCCAGCCTCCAAGTAGAGGAGCCAGTTTTGAGAGAATTACTCTTCCCCAACCAGGTTAAGTATATTTTAGCTCTGCTGAATGTAACTGGCTCAGCCACACCGTCACTTCAATTTAATTATTTACACTGGTAGTAACACATTAAGTTAAATTTGAACATACACTTAGATCCTCATCATCTTTTAAAATGTCTTCAAGAAGATTACACTGCTTAGCATTGTTGAGAAGTAAACTCATTCTTTATTCAAAAGACTGCTTGTCATTCACCAGGCAGTGGATTTAAAGGCAGTAGAAACTGCCAAATTTCTCAGACGGTATCACCAAATCTTCAAAACTAAAAGAGGTAGATATATTGACTTATACATCCTGATGGACCTTCTATCAGTTGCCAAAGATCTATCAAAGACTTCCAGCTCACTTTTAAGAGAGGCTATTTAAATTCTAGCATTGCATTATTTAATTAAGAGAATGAATGACATTACAAATTGAATTAAACAGGAAAAGAAAACAATCTCCTGGTATTACCCAATGTATGTCTTTCTATGTTCTACTGGCATACCACAGGAATGTTACAAATAGTTGCTTCTGGCCAAAAACATATTGAAATAAATCAGTAGTCTTCAAATGCTAAAAAACATGTATTTTCAAATTTTGATCATGATAACACAGACAAAAGTGATTTGTAATTGGATAAATACATGTGGATTTCTATTTTTTTTTATTGAAATATAGTTGATTTACAATGTTCTATTAGTTTCTGGTGTTCAGCATAGTGATTTAGTTATGTATATATAACTTATATATATATATATATTCTTTTTCAGATTCTTTCCATTATATGTTATTGCAAGAAATTGAATATAGTTCCCTGTGCTATACAGTAGGTCCTTGTTGTTTATCTATTTTATATATAGTACTGTGTATCTGTTAATCCCAAATCCCAAATTTATCCCTCTCCCCAACCCTTTCCCTTTAGGTGACCATGACCATAAGTTTATTTTCTATGTCTGTAAGTCTCTTTCTGTTTTATAAATAAGTTCATTTGTATCATTTCTTTTTTAGAGTCAACATATAAGTGATTATCATATGATATTTGTCTTACTTTCTCTGACTTACTTCACTTAGTACGCTCATTTCTAGGTCTATCCATGTTGCTGCAAATGACATTATTTCATTCCTTTTTGGATTTCTATTTCTAGTGGAACATATATACTGGAAAACACTACATCCACACATGCATAAACTTTAAAAAACCTTCAAAAACAGAGTGAGATCACAAGACGAGAAAAGAAATCAAAAGAGGTCAAAAACAGAAATCTAAGTCATTATCACATTATTCCTTATCATTCAGTGTTAAATCCTAAAGACTTAATAATAGTCATCCTTCATGATCTTCCCCTTCTTGAAACTCCTCAGTACCTCTGCCACTAAGCCCGTCTTTCTGACTTTATCTCCAACCAACTTCCTCTTTGCTCTTTAAACAGCTCCCAACTCAGAAATTTGCTCTTGTATCCACCTCAGAACTTCCTCATTTTCACTGATTGATGTCCAAAGGTTATCTTATGATACTGGCCTTTTCTGACTATAGAGTATTATTATTTTTATCTTCATCATTCTGCTTTAATTTCCTTCACTGCATGTTTCACTGCATGCTTCACTACCTTTCATATTTAATTTTTAATTTGTTGATATTCCAAAAAATGTCAGCAAGGATAATACCAACAAGATGTGATATAAGTGGAGTACAGACTCTTTTTTTAGGGCCTGGCATCTGGCAAGCTCTTTATACATGTTTATTAAGCAAAGGAATGGATGAAATTAGAGTGGTAAACATGAAACAGTCTTGGATTGCTCTAGGGGTTCTCTGTAATACAAGAACCAATACAAGTCTTGGGTTTTAATGGCACCATGGTGATGAGAGACAAAATCTTGGGTCTGTGCCAGGTGGAAGTTGCACACATCTTGCTCCTACTAAGGTTACACCTCAGTGTAAAAGTGAG
The DNA here is from genome assembly GCF_048564905.1 of Vicugna pacos. Lineage (NCBI taxonomy): Eukaryota > Metazoa > Chordata > Mammalia > Artiodactyla > Camelidae > Vicugna > Vicugna pacos. The sequence goes on from NC_132997.1 coordinate 65,586,306, forward strand.
GTAGAAAAAATCCACCAGCCTGTGAAGTAATGACTGGTAAGAATCAGTAACTGACTGATTAGGTACTGATTCAGGATATGGAATAAAGTATGAAGAGAAAAACTTCCTTAAGAATCTACAACTAAGCACTGTCCTCTAAGCGGTCAGTTGTTTTAATGTTTACTACCTGTGTGATGCAGGGAACCTCGAGGCAAGATATCTCAGATTAGCGGTGGCATGGGCTACACAGACATAACCTCTCTCTTCAGAAAGGCATGTGAAATCCAGGTCAATTGTGATTTCACAGATTAAGTTCAACCAAATGTGATCTCTCATGAAGGAGAGTCAGAAAATCAAATAACATAATCAGATACCAAGGACATCAGCTATTGGACATGGATTATAAAATAACAATGTTTTTAAGGCTTATAGAAATAGAATAAATAACTCAAAACCTGGTGAAAAAAAAAAAAACAAGAAATATAAAAAAATGGCCAGAGAGATCTGAAGACATATCAAGAAGAAATTCTAAAACTAATAAGTACAATAATTACAATTTTAAAGTGAATGGATGATTTAAAAAGAGAGAATATGAGAATATGAAAGAGAACTTAGGAGACATGAAAGATTAGAGTGAGAAGGTCTGAAATACATTAAGTTGGTATTCCAGGAAGAAAGTTCTGAGAGACTGAAGAAAGAAGTTCCTCCAACTGCTACAGGCTAAGAAGTTCCAGAATTGGTGAGTCAGGGGTAACACACATTTTTTCAGATGGGATCAATATAAGGAAATCTGCACATAAGAAAATACATCATAGTGAAACCACAGAGAATCCAAGAAGAACAGACAGTTTTAAAACAGCCATAAGGAAAAATTACAACAATATACTGGGTTAAATATCGCCTCCTCAACCCCAAATATTCATGTCCTTCCTGGAATCTCAGAATGTGATCTTTTTTGGAAATAAGATCTTTGCAGGTATAATGAATTAAGATTATATCAGACTAGAGTCGGGTAGGCTCTAAATTTAATTTTACTGATATCCTTACAAACAAGGAGAAGAGATGGATACAGAAACACACAAATGGCAGATGGCCATGTGAATATGGAGGCAAAGATTGGAGTGACGAGTTTACAAGTCAAGGAATGCCAAGGATTGCTGGCAACCACCAGAAACTAGGAGAGAGGCATGGAACAGGTCCTCTCCTAGAGACTTCAGAGAAGGCATGGCCCTGACAACACCTTGACCTTGGACTTTCAGCTTCCAGAACTGTGAGAAAATATATTTCTGTTATTTTAAGCCACCACAATTTGTGCTAACTTGTTACGGCAGCCCTATGAAACTAACACAACCACCTACCAAAGGACTGCAATTAGACTGCCACCTAGCAGTAACTATAGAAGCCAGATGACAGTGTCATCCTTCACGTGCTAAATGAAACTGGCTATTGACTTAAAAGTGTGTGGCTGACTTCTTCACTTAAGAATAAAAGCAAAATAAACATATTCGTAGATTATAAAGTGCACGTTAGCATGAGCAGACTCCCACTGATTCAACTTCCAAAAATATGCTTCAGGAAGAAGGTAAATTATCCCGTTTAAAAGTCTCTGAGATGCAAGATAGGATGGTGAACAAATGAGCAGGTAAATATGTAGGAAATCTAAACAAACACTGATTGTGTAAAACAACAAAAATAGCATTAATTTGGGAGGCAAAAAATAAGACAGAACAAAATGTTGAAGGAGGTGATCAGAGTTTAAACTCTTCAGTATTGTTCAGGAGTATGGCAGAAATACTGATTGCTGAATTTTTGTTGATTTTTCAACGTACATTATATTTTTAATGTTAATTAATTAAAAACAGGAATAGAGTATAAGGGACAAAACAGTTGAGAGAAATAATGGAATGTAAACAATAAAAATGAAGTGAACATAACTAGAGAAAAAGCAGGGCCAATATAAAATTGAAAATAATGCTGTAGAAATACTTCTAAATACAATGGTCACCACAGTAAAAATAAACGGATCAAATAAGCCACTTAGAAGACAGACTGTCATACTGAATTTAATAATACACTCTATGTTATTTCAAGGGACATACAGCTCCAAGATACATAATGGTTGAAAATATATAAGGTAAAATATATGTCAAGCAAATAATAATCAAATACATAGACTTGTTAATATCAAAATATGGGCTTGAAAACAAAAAACAAGAGATGAAGAGTCACTTCATAATGATAAAAGGAACAATTAACAAATAAGATACAGCCACCTTAAACTGGTTCATTTCAAATAATAAAGATTTAAGAAATATTAATCAGAAATCAAAAGAATTACATGCAGACCTACTTCTAAATAATATATTTTAAAAATTATTCCTGTCTCAAAAATTGGTAGATCAAAACAAAATTTACAAGGATATATAAATTTAAATAAATGAGTAGTAAACCTGAATAGCCATAGAGAGAACATTGCTCAGAAATTAGAGAACACTTATTCTTTTAAAGCATACATGCAACATTTATGAAAACGGACACATTCTAGGCAGCAAACCAAGACTTGGTTTGATATCAACTATATTTTCTGACCACCATTTAATGAAAAATAAATAACAAAAATTAACTGAAAAATAGAAACATGTATTTGGAAAATAAGTTTATAACCCCTGGATCAATGAATTGAGTTTCCAAACTGGTAAGTTAAAAACAGGCATATTAGATGCTGTCATTAGTTAGCAAATTCAGAGTGCCCACTAGTGGTGCTAATTAACTGTAATAAACTATTTCCTCCTAAAATTTGTGTTAAATCCATATGATGAAATATTATTTAGGTTTTTAATTTCAATGAAAAAAAGAGTATATAGAACACAATTCAAATTTTATTTTAAAAAATTGAGATAGTGCATTATTTGTAGGTAGTTCTGATTAAGTAAATATATTTTGTCAGGGAAACCATGAAAATGATACATCCCAATAAATGTAATATAATTTTGCGGATAAATGACATGATGTATATGTAAGCACTTCCTACTGAAGCTACCTTCAATTATTTTTGGAACAAAACAAGATAAATATAAAATAGATACTACAACTAATAGATCTTAGAACTTTCTGAATTAAAGTACACACTAACAGATAAGGATCAATTGAAGAGAGAGGTAAATCTTTTTGAAGTTACTCTAAAGCTCATAATTTCTTCTATAAGACAAAAAAAAATTTAGTTTTGGATAGATTTGTAATGACCCATACCAGTTACAAAAATGATGACCCCAATGGTTTCCTCAGGAACTGAGTATTGGCTGCGTCCTTTGCATACTTTATCATGTCTAATCCTAATTACACCAGTATAAGGTAGACATTATCTCTGTTATTATCTCTGTTCTGCAGTTAAAAAAAAAAAAGGGAGGCCTAAAAGGTTAAGGAATTTAATCTTGAACACTCTTTTCCTTACAAATAGCCCAGAATATATACTTCTAACTTTTTGAAATAATTTTATACTTACAAAAAAAGTAGCAAAAGTATGATGCAAGTTTCCCATATACCCTTTGCCCAGGTTCCCCTAATGTTATCTTGCATAACCGTATTAAAGTTATTTTAAAAAGGAAATTAATGTTGATAAACACTACTACCTAATTCACAGACCTCATAAAATGTTTTCATTTGTCGCACTACTGTCCTATTTCTGTTCTAGGACTCATTCCCGGGTCCCACATTGCACTTGGTTGTCAAATTTTGATCTCTTTCAGTCTGAGACCGTCTTTCATGACTTTTATCTTTCTTTTCTTCGACTTTCATGGCTGCAACATTTTAAAGAGACAATTCTGTGGACTCTCTCAATGTTGTCTGTTTTCTCTTCATTTGGTTGATACTATGCATTTGGGGCAAGAATATCATGGAAGTAATGGTATGCCTTTCTCAGTGCATCACATCAGGATTATGTCAGTAAGTCTCACCACTGGTCCACTTTGATCATGCAGTTAAGGTGGTAGCTACCAAGTTTTTCTATTATAAAGTTACTAAGTAAGTATCTTGTAGTGCAGAAATAGTTTTGGTGCTATACAAATATCTTTTTAAACATAATTTTGCCCAGTAATTGCAGTATCTATTGCTGATTCTTATCAGCACAATTACCATGGTTTGCCAAATACTAATTGTTTTTACTTCCATTATTCCTTTTACATTTATTAACTGGAATTCTATTGTAAGAAAGAGCTGTTCCATTTGTCCTATTTATTGTTTATTCAGTTTTTTATTTGTATCAGTATGAACACATTGGTATTCACTTGATGCTAGGGGTTATAATTCATTATTATCATTATTTATTTCATCACTAAGATTGTCCAAGATTTGATCATTGACAGTTCCTTCAAGCTGGTGTCTATGTTTTTTTCATATCGTCACTGCCAATTTTAAAGCACTTCCTTACTTTCTGGCGGGAGGGGAGATTTCAGGCTCATCTTGTATTTTCTCTGAAGTGGCATCGAAACAACCATTTCTCCAATGAGTCCTGGTTTCTTTTATTGGAGAACAGTACTGAGAAACCCAAATCTGGGTACCAGGTGTACTTGTTGCTATAAATCAGCATATCTTAAGAAGTAAATATAACTATATATTTTTTTCTATCTTCAGGGCCAGCTATGATGGAATTAACTGCAAGGTCAACGGTCAACATGCACAGAGTGGAATCCATCCAGTCAAAACTTTTGGTTGAAACTGGGGACCGTATTTGTGTTCTGTGCTCTGTGCTGGCCAGGTAGACCTGGAAACACTGGGCATTCTGCTCCTGCCACTTGACTTGTTTTAATAAATCATGGAATCTTGGTCTTGCTCACAGATCATTTGTATGGAGTCAGAATAATCCCTTCTCTGTCTACAAAATATATATATATATGTATACCTAAGTTCTAAACTTTAAAAAGTGGTACAAAATTTAGCAGAGACTCATCCTTATCATTGTATGTAGTTCCCAATTCAGCCCTGAGTCAAAAGACAGAATGCCAACTTAACTCATTAACTTTCCTGACATACTTCCTTCAGCAGAGCATAAATAAGTTTGACTCTGAGTTGAAGTTTCCTGTGCCAGGTTCTCGGCTCCAGCTCACTCACTCTAGGTGAAATGAGCTTTTCTCTCAATAGCTGCAAGCAGGAAAATGGCAGCAGATTTGAAATTTAAATGACCCCAGGCAATGTGTTGACCTAAATTTCCTGTCAGTGATTTAAGAGATGTTCAATGGCTCTAGGCAGGAACAAAAAGAGAGCTGGAAAATTCTCCCCATGAATAATCTCAAGCAACTTTAGGGCCAGATTTTGTTTTCGGGTCTCTGCACATAACTCAGTAATGTTTTCATCTTGGGGAAATCAACAGGACCTTTGCACTGTGAATACAATATTGAACTCAAAATAGTCGGTGCTTAGGAAAAGACAGATGAGGCCAGAGCCTGGAGTCTGAAAGATTTGGTAAACAGAAAGTAGTACATTGGAGATACAAAGGAAAGACAAGTAGATCTTAATAAATTTGAGAAGCCCGGAAATACAAATAACACATGGACAGAAAGCCCAGATGATCAATATTCAGATCGTATTTCTAGATCAATAATCAGAGGGACTGCTAAGATGTTCAGTAAAAGTGTTTATGGTCCTGGAACCCTTAAAAAATAAAAGAAAATCTGAGCTCCAAAAATATGGTTTGTTTAATGTTGAAATGCTACCCTCTATTTCTTTTTTTCCCTCAGTGAAGAATTTTGCCAGTGTCAAGATCAGACATACAATCCGGAGTCATCATTATTTTATGCTATTAACAACACCCAAGTTAAAAGTTCCAAGTTAGCGTGAATAAAGCATTCTCAGTTCTAAATAACAGAATAAAGGCTGTACATATCTTAAAAGTAGTGTTTTCATGTTATTCTCCTTCGGTGTCATTTTTTAAAAAGAAACCATACAGTAGATAATATATTTGAAATATTTTCATAGGCATTTACAAGGAAAGTGTGTTTTACATCCTGCAGCAAAACAATTGGCTTTTTTTCATTCTTAGAAAATAGAATGCATCAATAGGTATATTGTAAATATTATTGACATATCGCTTTTAACAGCACATCAGTATATAATTAATTATACTTTGCAGCATTTAGTTATTACGTATTATTTTTGCTGATATTATTCTCCTTTAGAAAAGCGTTTTCACAAGCTCTACTGAAATGCACTTAACAATAGCTTTTAAAGAGCCAGCCAAGGAACTATAAACTCTGTGCCTGATGAAATAACTAAGCAACAACCGCTTCTATTATGTGGGTGGATTTATGATGTGAAATATTGTCCCAGCAAAGCAGTGAACTAGCAGATATTTTACTTCTAGGGCAGGTACCATTTATAGTACATTATTCCACTGCAGTGCTTCTTTGAGGAAAAATAAAAGGTGATCTGTCCATAAAACAGCTATTGAGTAAGTTGAGCATAATGGAACAGGGAAAAGCAACTCATTTACATCAAACTTGTGTCATAAGAATTCAATCACTGTTGCTCTTCAAACCAACAGAGGATCTTAAAAAGGAGTCATTTCAATTTAATTCCCAGCCAGTGTCATCTATTCTTTAAGTAAGTTTTCTTGTATCCTTTCATATGTGTCAAAAGCTATCAAGTGGTCACTTAATGGGCTGAGCTTGTGGTAGAAGAGGTCAAAGATAGATCTGATTTCTACTGATACCTACACCTAAGCCGCAGAGATGGTGCCCCGACAACGCTGCCAGAATAAAGAGGAGCTAGGGCTTGAGGGACAGGACACAAGAAATGGATGTCATCATACTTCTTCCACACAGAACAAAATCCTACTATTATATGGTAAATAAAAACAAAGGAACTTCACTTGCTAGTTCCTTAATTTTCATTTATTTTTCTGTCTTCTAAAGTTATTGATCATCGAACCTCACTTAAAGGTTATTTGCTTTTATTTTTAAAAATAAAATTTGCTGTAATAATCACAGTTGCTCAGAACATTGCTGCGCCTTGTATTACATACACACTCATATGTAGCCCTAGCTCTGTCTACCTCTATTTATCTATCAATCAGTTGATAATTATTTTTTTCTCTTCTACCAAAATAGAAATTCCTTGAGGTTAAGGACAGTATCTTAAACTTTAGAAGCTAATGCAATGTCGTTACAGAGCAGACATTGAAACACTGTGTGTGTGTGTGTGTGTGTGTGTGTGTGTGTATTTTTTTTTAAGAAAGGAAAGACGGGAGGGATGAAGAAACAGAGAAAAGGAAGAGAAGAAAGAAAGAAAGAAAATAAAACATTGAAATGACATGTTCCAAGAATCACAAAATTAATCTGCTAATCTCATTTCTCTTCATAATGTAGTCATACAAACTTTGACTAAAAATGTACAGTTAGGTACAGAGAGAATCTTGGCTTATAAAAGAGAAAAAAAAATGAACACAATATGTGTGCCTTAAATAGTTTCCTGTATGGCTGGAAATGGTTTATTGATCATATGGCCTTTAAATAAGGATCTGGATGATCAGGCAAGAAAATATGACTGGATATGATCAGTAAAATGGCAATTCAGCATAATGTAGATCTTTAAAATTTTGAATATTAATTATATTGGGCAAGGCAGTGGAAAATAACTTCATTGCCAAGTGATCAAATAATTTCATGCTGCAAATAAAATAGCTTGTTACTTCAATTTTTATCTGTTAAAAATTAACTTTATTCATATACTTGCTTTAGATTTTCTTGTCATTTAGATTTCCAGTTGCTCAATTCATCTATATCTTCACATGATACAAATTAATTGCGCCCAAATAGTGATTCAAGTTGTTACAAATGTGATTTTAATGGGATTTTCTTTTTTGCTAATGATGAAAAGGGGAAGATTGACATTCGGAAGTGGCAACTGGTTTGCATAATAGAACATTTGTGGGCATGATCTCACACACTGCGAGATCTGCAACACAACAGTATTCTGATCTCAACTATGGGCAGCTTTTGAAAGCCTACAGGTCAGAAGACACTGGTGGCATACTCTTATAAAACAAAAGAATCCCTACTCAGACCTTGTCTTATCAAATGTCTGCTCATACCGCTGCAAAAGAAGATAATAGTTTACTTAACCCTCTCAATTATGCCTTTAAATAGGCATTATTTTCTTCATTATAAGTCAGAGAACTGATGTTCAGAAAGTTTAAGTACATAGAGAGTTAGGATTTAAGTCAGTCTGCTTGGCTCTAATGCTCGTCCCATTTTTAAACCAAGATCCAGTTTTGAAAACTTTTTGGATCAAACCCGTTTTCGAAGAGGGTATCACAATGACTCTCAGTTTCTAGATCTGTAAAATGGGGATGATAACACAAAACTCCCAGGGTTGGACTAGCAGTTCAATAGACTAGCCATAAAATGCTTTCAGCTCAGTGGCTGATGATGGAATAGCTGAACAACAAGACTATCTTCCTCCCTACCTCTCCCTCCCTTTCTTCTTTCCTTTCTTCTCCTTCTCCTTTTTTTTTTTTTTAACATTTACAGGTTTATTAAAAGATATAATAAAGGGTACAGATGAGCGTCCAGATGGAAGAGATGCATAGGGCAAGGTATGTGGGAAGGGGACAGAGCATCTGTGCCTTCTCTAAGGCACACAACTCTCTCCAAGTTTCCATATGTTCACAGACCCAGCAGTGCTGAAAGAGTATTTATTTCTAAAAGGCTAATCATTTTCTTAAACTACTGAGTACTTCAACTGGGTAGCAAGCCATCAAACATCAGTGTTAGGACAGTAACTTAAGGACTAAGATTCCTCTGAAGGAACACAAATACTACTTTTCCAGAGAAATATTTCTATTTTGAAATTTTAGCTCTACAGATTAATTCATGAATTGATGAGCCATACTACAGAAAGGAAAAATGATTAATTTAACTTCTCCTAAACGATGTTATTGTTTCAGGTTTTCTACAGTATTGATGATATCTTGTCAAATGGTATATTCTGTCAAATTGAATGGCATGAATTCTTAGTAATCTTGAAATTATTCTGCTATAATTCCATAATTCACTTCACTTAAAGAACAAAGAAAATACAAATTATGTGCCAGCAAAATGAACCCACTAGGTTGTTCATCCCAAAAAAGATTAATAATAATATTTCCCTGTATTTAAATTCACACAAATTTTAGGGAGGTAAGACTAAAGAAAAACAAAGGACCAACGCAAAGAATTAATGTTCAACTGAATATATTTTCAAACTTTCTTTTAAATGTAGAGCAAATGGTAAGTTATTAAAGATCTAACAGTCTTCTCTAACATTTCTGCAGTTTAGACCAGTGTTTTACTTAGAGAGGAAGAAGCATATCAAAATCTTTTTCTAAACAGCTTTAGGGTGTATCTGAAGCTGAACAGGAGGAATGCATTTTCTTTTTTCTCTGCAACTACTGTCTTCATTGAAAAGGTAGGGAGGGGAGTAAGCTCTGAGATGAAAGTCTTATGTGAAATGTGTAGAAAGGGAAATGTGTAGAAATGTAAAATGGCGTTTGGTGGGTTCCTTCAGTGTTTCCTGACACAGCCACAACATCTGTGCTATTCCCCAAGCTGGAAATGTCTGTACTGTCTGATTCTTCCTGATCTTCTGGTTCACTTTTCATCACTGCACGCCTCTCCTGTTGCAATAGTTCAACCTTGCTAACATCCATCACCTAAAAACCAAATCTAACCATACCATTCTGCCACTTCAGACACATTTGATAGTTGCCTGTGTTCCCTAGATTAAAACCCAAGCCTTCTAGCAGAGCCTACAAAGTCTTTCACAAGCCAGACCCAACTTACTGTTCCCCACATGCCACCCAGCAGATTCCATACTTACTGCCTCCGGATATTACACACTAACCCCCAAAGAATCTTGTATCTACTTTTGAATTTGCTATTCACTTTGTCTGAAATTCTCTTTCCTTATGCCCACTTTCCATCTGTCTAGGCTCAATGAAAACATTCCTATTTCTGAAGTTTTCCTTGATCACCCAGTAAGAATTTATGGCTTTCTCTATTTGCCTGCTTTTTGCTCATTCACTGATTACACTTTTTATAATCTGACCATTTAGTACTTGTATACAAATAAAGTGAGTTAAGAAACAGTAGTTTCCAACTATTTTTCCCCAAGGTCTAGCACAGTAACTGGCACACAGAATACATTCCACATATGTTTAATGACTACCATTGTAAACCATCATAAGACTGAATCTTGTACCACATTTGTGTGGCAGATCATTTAGCACATTATGCATGTGTGTTCACTGTTCACAAAGAAGAAAAGGAATATAGTATGAACTTGTTTAAAGGTTATTTTTTAAATTTTTATTGTTTTTGATAAAAGGATAAAGACATGGAAGATCATTTTCATACAATTCATAATGATCAGTTCTTGTCTTTTTATACTCTTATCTACACAAACGCAATCAACCAATATTAAAAGGTCAACATCAACTTTTTTTTGGGGGGGTGGTAACTGGGTTTGTTTGTTTGTTTAATGGAGGTACTGGAGATTGAACCCAGGACCTCATTCATGTATGCTAAGCACACACTCTACCACTGAGCTGTAAACTACCCCTAACTTCAACTTTTAAGTATACAAACAGGCATTTCACTGAAATAACTGCTAATTTAATCAAGATAATGAATCATACTGAAAGCAATGTTTTTTGGGTCAATTGTATGTAGAGGAATTAACTGTTGCATTGCCATCCACCCATCCATCTTGCCATCATCCAACTTTGTGTTATTTATTGAGTGCCAATTATGTTCCAGACATGGACCTGATTATGGAAATATAAAGTTGAACACATGGGCTCATATATTTGGTCTTTTTGTTACACATGGAAGCACTCAGTTTGCTAAATCAACCAAACACTTTTTGGAAAATACATCCTGACAACAACAACATCTCTGCTCACAGAGTGAAAGGAGCTCATTTAGAATCCTAATATGTCACTGATATTCCAATTAAAAACATTTATGTTATCCTGAATTCAAATGAAAATAGAGGACTATATCAACAGCAAAGGTATATAACATTTACAACAGCAATGAGAGATTTTCTTATAATTAAACAAGCACTGCATAATCACAAAAGTTACGAAGCACTGCAAAAATGGCATGCCTCTCTTTCCCGCCACTGTCAGCCATAGCATGCATCACTCCCAGGCTACAGGCAGAAAGGTGTTCAATTAACAGTTTAAGAACGGTCACTTTTTATTTCTAGCTGTGAATCTGTATTACAAAAATTTTCAAAAATAAAGTTTCAGAATTGTTCCAAATGTATTCTGAAGTTGTGTGATCAGAGTTGCCATTATTCATTCTGGGGTATGAAGGATACAATAAAGCTGCGGGGGAAATTCAGCTTAAGTGTTTCAAAATTAGCCTGAAGAATTCCTGCAACTACTGCTTGGATAATGTTCAATTTTTTGAATACACCAAGATAATCTTCCTGTCTGTGGTGTCTTTTTACTGTTTTTAATTTTTTTAATTGAAGTATAGTCAGTTTATAATTTTTGTGTCAATTTCTGGTGTACAGCATAATATTTCAGTCATACATATATTCCTTTTCACATTCTTTTTCATTATAGGTTAATACAAGATATTGAATATAGTTCCCTGTGCTATACTTGTTGTTTATCTATTTTATATACAGCAATTAGTATCTGCAAATCCTGAACTCCTAATTTTTTCAATGTTCAAAGTTAATCTAAACTCCCTTTATGACCCATCATTAATGCTTCCACATTCAAGGGCTTTGTTCTGTTTTGTTTTGTTTTTCACCTCTCTCCTGAAATTGCTCAGTTTACCATTGGGCTACAGAGAATGATGATGATGATGATGATGGAGGTGGCAGTGATGGTGTTAGGTGACAATGATAGGTGTTACTGCTCAGTTCCAATTCTGACAATGATGGTTCTCAATTGTAGCCCTCCTCTTCAGCTTTGCTGTGTCATTTGTCACTGCCATCCTCTTGATCACAGAAATCTTCTCCAATACTTATTTTTCTAACATTTCCCCTTTGGGACTTCTTTAAGAATGTCTATGTTTCTTCCTTCTGCAACTGTTTTTCAGAGACTCTATTTTTAGTTCTCCAGAGCAGTACATTTCAAACCTTAATGTAACAGGAATCATCTGGGGGACCTTACTGAAAACGCATATTCTGATCCGGTAGGTCTGGAGTGAGGTCTGAGATGCTACAGTCTAACAAGCTCTCAGGTGACGCTGATGATGATGGTGACCCACAGATCACACATTGAATAGCAAGGCTCTACTCATGTGCTCTTCGTAATACAATAACTACTAGACACATGAGGCTATTGGACACTTGAAATGTGGCTAGTCCTCACTGATATATAGTGTCTGTATAAAATACTCACCAGATTCAAAGATCTTGGTATGTAAAAATATATATCATTAATATTTTTATACTGATCATATGTTGAAATAATAGTTTAATATGTTGGATTAAATAAAATAGATCATAAAAATTTCTCGTTTATTTGACCTTTTTTAATGTGCATGATAAAAAAATTAAAATTATGTATGCAGCTCACGTCATCTGTCTATTGGTCAGCACTGTTCTAGCCAAAGGTAGATATTCCAAAAATTAATAAAGCTTAGGATTCAGAGTCTCTCACTTAACTGGCTCCTTCCAAGGCCTGTGAAGGACTCTAGCAAGTTTGCATTTGTAATTCTGTATTCTTTTCCTTAAGCAGGATATTTCAAATTGCATAAGGCTTCAAGCTTCATAAACTTGAATCTGTTTTGTTGACTGCACATGAGATAATTTACTGCTAGGGCTTCAACTCCTGATGCTGTGCAGTGAGAGAGCTATACCCATCGCCCTAAATTTTCTCTGCCCTTCAGCCTCTTATTTCCAACTGCCTGAGTCATCCCAGTTTAGTCACCACATCATCATAACCCTTTATTCTGCCTGATAACAATTATTCTTATATTCTTATTTGTGGTAAATTATTAACCTCCTTGGATATTTGTTGATGCTGTTCTCCCAGCTGGACAGCTCAGCTCCTCCATTTCTGTAGAAACCCTACTCATCCTCTGAAGGCGACCTTAAGACACATCTGTAAAATTCATCTGATTATTTCAGACCACAGCAATCACTCCTGCAGCACATCTGTGTGGACTGCCATTCTTTTGTGTTTGTGTGTGCACACATGTGTTTTAAGGGGATATGGTCATTTTAGTGTTTCTCTATGCTTATTTTCCACTGCTTTCCACCCCCAGCCTTCACATCCAATTATTTTCTAGGACTTCAAAGAAAATTTAAATTATACAGCAAGCATACGTATAAAACAAAATCTTTACCCCATGTTTTACTGAGAACTTTAACAGAAAACCACATAGAAACAGCCAAATCGAATAAAAGGTGGACAGACTGCATAATAGATGTGGATTTCCTAGTGGTTTCATTCTGAGAAACCCATTGCCCACTGTTGCTTAATGCATTGGTCCAATCATGCATGGAAGATGGAGGAGGACACCTGCTTCCAGTACTGACCTCTCAGGTCCCTGTGGCTGGAGTCTCTGCTTTGCCCAGTCACAGCTGAACCGTCATCTGTTCTCCACGTGCCAACAGCCACTCTCTGCCAACACTGGCCCTGTCTCTCTGGTTCCCTGGGCTGTGCTATCTTCTCTTCCCATGTTTTGGGAAGCCATAGGCCATGGGGTGGTTATTGCTCACAGAGCCTGCTCACCACCAACAGCACAAGGTGACGAACACACAGATCTCTCCCATGGGAACATGAGCTCTGAGACTATTACATTCACCATGATATTCTCAGCATCATCTTGGATGAATGTTGAAAGGGAACCCATAACACTTGAGCTGTAGCCTCTTGCTCTTCTCCTCATTTTTTCTGCATCAGAGAATGACTTTTTTTCTCACTGTATCTTCCAAGGATCCTATTATCCATTTATTCTGTCATGCAATACTGTCTATTATATTTGATGTCCAAAACCTTAATTTCTAAAGCAGTTCCTTCCTGTATTAGTTTTTTCTTTCTCAACAGAATAGGCTTAAGAAAGGTAGGGTTATATTTTGCATACATTTGGATCTGAAGAGGTATTTTGTAGTTACAAACTTTACTACTTGAGTATCCCATGACCCTGCATTCAAATCCCGACTCTGCCACCTGCAAACTATTTAACCTAGGATGAGTGCTTAATCACTTTTAAAGCATCAGTTTTCCCATCTGTAAATTGGGCACAAAAATAAAACTACCTTATAGGATTTTTGTGAGGAGTAAATAACTTAGTGCATAGAAAGTGCTCGGCACATGTCTTATATGTAGTAAGTATTTGATAAATATTTGTTTCATTTATACTTAATAATAATGAAAGCACCTAGCAGAGACCTGGAATATAAAAGGAATTCATTAAATTACTAATTGACCAGAATGGATTTTCCACATCTGAGTACAATGGTATACTGATTTCCATCATCAACTCATTAAGTTCCTACTATATTCAAATTTTGTGCTATATACATGTGGCATGATATATACATAAATTGTGTATCTACTCAATCATCAATTTCATAATTCACCACAGGAATATCCACTAGGCAAGAATATATAATTCTCGTATGTAGTTTCAAAACTGATTCTCTGGACTATTCTTAATTTTTCATTTTTTAATCTAAAAAGCAAATGCAAAAACAAGCAATTAAAGCAAGAATATAATTTTGTAAAGAATTCTACATTTAGAAAATTTGGTTTACTACAAATGTGCCCTTGGAGTATAGGACATATGGAAAAGGACAAGTTTTTATTAACTAAATCAGATCCTTTGCTACAGCAAGGAATAGTCAGCATTTCAGCCCTAGAATAGAAGCCATCAACATGATTTAAACGTGTTTTTGGGACAACTTCAAAAGAATCTGAGTATATTCACACATGTAAAAGATAGGAAGATATCAAGGAAAGGGGGTATGCAAATATCCTGTCATGTTATCACGTAAAATGAAAGACCAAAATGAAAAACAACAACAACAACAAAAAAACCCAAAACCACAACAAAGATAAAACAGTAACATACACACACACACACACACACACACACACGCATCCACACACACCTAAACTATCACAGGATAGTAAATGAGAAAGCCTTTGTAGGAAACGGCACATTACAATTTTACTACTATAAAAGTCAAAATCAAAAGTAGCAGAGAGCCCACATGAAGCAAACACAATACACCTGAAAGAAAATCAAAATAAGATTTAAACCGAGGAATTAAAAAGCTGCTCAGTCTGTGGGTATTGAGAAAGCTGTTTGTGTCAACAGTTTATCTTTGATAGGTCTGAATGCTTAATATGTAAAGAAGAAAACATAATGAATGGGTTCCCCAGGCACTAGTCCCTTCTGATGTACTTGGGTCCCATCTGTCTGGAAGCCTGAGATGTTTTCTAATTGACGGAAGTCACCCCTTGCTTCTAGCCAAGGTGGTACGCGGGATATCTGGCAGTTGATGGGAGAGGAAGTAGACATTGCCAGTTGCACCTCAAAAGAGATTATCTCCACCTTTTTTGAAGTTATGCAATCTATTTCTTGAATGGAGTGCAGGAAAACACACAAAGAGTTCTTCCTTTCACTTGCAGCAACATGGATGGTCAAGAGTAAATTATGAAATTTCAGGATGCATAATGCTGAGAATAGATGGAGGCCATCGCGACTAGGGAGAATTTCTGATTCTATTCCCTCAACCTGCTCTGATTAGTTGCTTCTCTTATTTTAGCTCAAGCTAATTTTAGAAGATGGGGGGAAAGGAGTGAAATAGTAGGGAAAGATACAGGAAAAGACATTAACAGGATATATTCTACAGTCCAGGTGTAAAATCCCGGATCCATCATCACTTGCTCTGTGACCTAATCCTGCTCATTAGTGTTAAGCTGGAATGCTTTCCAGGAGAACACCATGAAATTTCCCAGAAGTGGAAGACCTGTATCACACTTAATTGAGAGTGCTATTGTTTTGTAAGAAAGATGCTTACCTTGTGTACCTGGAATTACTAAATAAAATGATAGAGTGCTCTATGTTATTTTTAGTTTAATACTTCCTGAGACTGAACTGTCACAAGTTTCCCTAAAATGCCATCTCATTATTGAGTCCTTATAGAAAGTGAACAAATATTTAACCTAAATATTTCTATTTTGTTTAATATTTTACATGCACAAACATCTGTTAATCTTTTTTCTTTTGTTTTATTTCTTTCCCAATCTTTTTGGAGATGTCTGTCAGGTGGGGTAGAAGCCAATGGGGCAGAAGTTGTTTTCCCAGAAACTGGAAGATGACCATCTTTCACTCTGCTCAGTGGTACTGTTGTCACTTTAGCTCCTCATGTTACAGCAGACTGTAAGGATCTCTGAGTAATTTTTCATTTGGTTGTCTGCTCTAGAATAGTAAAGATTTGGGTCAGCTTGGGGCTATCTTCAGAATCAGGCTTTGGTATAATTCTTAGAAGTTGCTGCTGAGAAATATGACCTATTTCAGCCAGTAATTGCTGTTTCCCCAACCCCCGCAAAAAAAAAAAAAAAAAAGTCCTTCGATAGAGGAATGTTGCAAATGTACTGATTTCCATAAAACCAGGGCCAATTAAATTAAATGAGACCCTAAGGTCTAGCAGTTTCCAAGTTTTTTTTTTTTTAAACCAAATGACGCTGATGCTGGTGATGCTAAGAATATTATTAATGAATGCAGTAAATGTAAGTAAATATTCTGCATCTTGCTTCAGCTATAATTCTGTCCCTTATGCCCTCTCTAATGAATTTTTTTAGATTCTGCAAAACAGAGTTTGAAAATCACTGATATAATCTGAACCTCATTTTATACTAACATTCAAATTACTGTCAACCAAGGATCAGCAAACTAGAGCCTTTATGCCAAATACAGTTTGCTAACGATTTTTGTAAATAAAGTTTTATTGGAATATGGCCATGTTCATTCATTTATGTATTGTTTGAAGCTACCTTCCCCCTACAAGACAGTAATGAGCATGTGTGACACCACCACCTGACTCGCAGAGCCTAAAACTTAAATTGAGGGAAATTCTGAATGACACGTTTTCAATATAAATAGATGATATAACTGCACATTCCAAATAGCAATATTTCTTCTATAAGTGTTCCACATATTACAATTGGTTGATAGGATTCTTGAGTTCTTAAATCTCTTTAAATAAGTTCTCCACCCCTTCCTAATAAATCATTCTAATAATAAATTTCATTTTTGGAAGAAAAATGTACATAGATAGTATGGAGAGCTTCCACCTATCCCATATCCAGTTTCCCCTATTACTAACACCCTAAATTAGTATAGTACATTTGTTATAGTTAATGAACCAATATTGATCCATTATTATTATCTTTTGTCTATACTTTATTCAGATTCCCTTAGTTTTTACCCAATATCCTTTTTTTCCCCCAGAGTCCCATCTACGATACCACTGGGCATTTGGCTGTAATATCTCCTTAGGCAACTCTTGACTATGACAATTTCTCATATTTTTCTGGTTTCTAATGACTTTGACAGTTTTGAGGAGTACTGGTCATCTGTTTTGCAGAATGCTCTTCTATTGAAATTTTTCTCGCATTTTTTTTTCATGATTATAGATTTTTGAGAGGAAAACCATGGAGGGAAAGAGCCACTCTTATCCTGTTACACCAAGGGTATACGCTATCTACTATACTTATCACTGTTGTTTTCGACTTTTGCCATCTGGTTGAGGTCATGTTTGTTGGGCTTCTCCATTACAAAGTTATTTTCCCCTAACCTTTCCACACTGTATTTTTTGGAATAAAGGCACTCCGCTGGGTACAAACTTAAAGAGTAGAGAGTTATGTTTCATCTCTTTGAGGGCAGAGTATCTACATAAGTTACTTGGAATTCTTCTGCATGGAGATTGATCTCTGCTGCATGGAGATTTTCTCTTCTCCTTCATTAGTTATTTATTTACTTATATCAGTATGGATTCATGGATATTTCATACTTTTGGTTATAATACAATATCTTTATTTTGTTTTGCTCAAATTATTGTAGCTCTGGTCATTGGGAGCTCTTTCAGTTGGCTCTTCTGTCCCTTCAATATACCCCCATATATATTTTTTTTTCTTTTTTTTGCATATCCTTATTTTCTGATACAAAATGTTTGAAACTATGAATATTTTCTGCCCCATTCCTATTATTAGTCATTTCTCCAAGGAACTTTGGTTTCTTTTATTGGAGAACATTTATTAGAAACCAAGTTCTGGGTGCTAGATGTGCTCTTTTCTACTGGAGTGTTGTTACTTCTAGGTCCTCTCAGTTGATAGAGCAAGGAAATATGTATGCGCACACTAACCTTTGTATATACACATGTCTACAAATATTTCTATATGTAACCATCTGTATTTATGACGATCTAAACATGAGTTCATATGGATATCTCCAACTCTTCTACTACCACCATATACTTCTAGCCTCTTCCCCTTGTTTATCTGTAAACTCCCACTCTTAACTGTGAGAAATATGGCTCCCACCATGTGCCATCCATTTACTTAACAGTTCAGTTCCAATACACATGTATAGAAGTATCAGAATTGTTAACCCATATCTTCAGGGTTTTTCCCCTATTTTCATGCCATTGACTGGTTGAAGAAACCAAAATTTATTGTTTTCATCTTTTACTCTAATAATACAGTATGTGAAATTCCACTTACAGTTTAAATTAGTCTGACTCTTGTTCATCAAGGCCATTGATTCACATATCTACAATCTAATCTCTCTACTCTTTACACTGGAAAATTTACTCTGCCTTTTTCCCTATCCTTGAACAGTTTTACTCATCTAGATATAATAAAAGGCAAAAGAGAATTTTCTTTATTGTTAAGTAAATCAGAGAGTTAAGGTGAAAGTTTTCAGAATAATGATACTCTGTCATTTGTTATATCATAATTTGGAAAAAATAAGTCAAGAAAAGAGGGGGGCAGCCATAATTTGTCTATTTACCTGACTAGGGTTGAATCAACTCAGGTCCCCCCTCAACTTTCTTGTAACTATGCCAAAGTAGTTGGAGAGATGAGTGAGTATTTCACTGATCACCACCTTTTTTATTGTTTTCCTTTTGTATCCAAGGAATGGTGGTGGTGCTGGGACACTCTATCAACACAGCTCTGGCCTCAATATAATATACTGAGCTTTAGAGAATTTAATAAACATATGAGTCATTGGCATTATCACTATAATTTTATCCTGAACTATATATTTAAAAAACCTCTTCAAAATCATGGTAGTTTTATCGTAAAAATAAAACCATAAGGTTAAAGAGTTATAGGAGAAATGATCTACAGTTAAGCATCATCTTTGCTTTGAAGGATCAGCTAAACTGCATTGCTTGCTAGGTTTAGAAATTACATGCTTACAATGAATATGCTTGAAATGCCAACCTTCATGCAGTCTCACATTTGGAGGAGAAAATGATTAAATTTCCTGAACCAGGGTCCTTGCCTTTGCTCAGGACATCCCCTTTTCTGTCCCTCGCCGTCTATCAAATCCCACCCATTCTTCAGGATCCAGTTCAGTCCACCTTCTCCAGGAAGCTTTCCTAATTATCTCAGACCACTGTCTGCTCCCTTCTGAATATCCTATAGCTGTAATTGTGTTGTTGTGTTAAATACCTGATAATTTTGCATGGTTCTATTTCAGATATAAAAGTGAAGTTTCTTGCTGGGATTTCAATCCCAAAGGAAGGGAATGGTGTTATATTTTCTTCACTTTTCCATGGCACCCAATATCTTGCCAATCCCACAGGAAGCATTAATATCAACAGATAAATATCTACAATAGTTCAGTTGAGTCTGATGGAATGGAATTCAGACAAAATAGTGCTTTAAAAAGTTTGGGAACTTCAAAGAACTTGTGTCAAGCCAGAGAGTTCTTCCTGGGAGATAGCCGAAAAAGACCACTAATTTATTTGCTAATGGTCCCAGTAGCTATGGGTGAGCTGTCTAAATGTCCTTCTGTCAATTCTACTCCTAATCTACTCTCACATTTTAATTTCAATTATTTTTATTTACTTCCTTCTGACAATGATTCTTAAATGGTACTTTGGCAACATGGGAGTAGAAGAGAGAGAATTTTACACATTTTTCAAAGTAGAATGGATCTGGACAAAAAAAAATGACAGATTTTATACCTAGACAGGTAAGAAAAGAAATGTTTCCAGAGAGATAGAAAATATATTTTTTATCTGCTAGTATTTCAAAAAGATCCTGTTCTTTGAAAACTGTAAAAGAAAAGAAATTACAAGTTTAAACTGCCAGTAATTAAGAGAACCATTCTGCAAAAATCAATGGAGAAAAACTAGCTGATTTTGGGGTCAATTTAACTTTGCACTCTGCTCTTTAGTTAGAATGTATTTCTATGCATTGGTTATGCTTACAGATGAAGATAAATTTAGATAGACTTTTTTTATAGCATGATCTTTCCTTTAAATTTTATCCTTGACCAAGGACCAGGCTTGAGTCTAAGACAAGGTCTGAAGGGTTTATGACATATTAGTTGGGTGACTTTTGAAGTCCCCTGTCCCCCGGGGATATGGAGTGGACATTTGTCATTTTATGCCTACCCTACTCCATTCTCTCTTCCTCATACCAAGTGTGATCACCCTTGGGGCAATTACTCCTGCCCTTCTGTGACAGTCCTGAGGGGGAGAGTGGGAAGATTAATCTAGGTGACCATCTTCTGCTTTGGGTGGCAGAGGGCTAGATCTTCTATCTCCATTTGCCAACAGAGATGGGGAATGGGCACATAACTCAGACTTGGTACAAAGAATTGTCTTCTTCCAAAAGATGAAATTTTGATCCAGTAGTGCAAGAATGAAAGAAACAGTTGGATACAAATCAATGCACTGCAAGTCAATGAGATAATTTCTACTACAAGACAAACTCATACTTCCAGCTTCTAAAGATTTCACGTTTCTTTTGATTCCCATTCATTCCTGAGCTTGGTCTCATAACCTGCTGTTGATTCTATCAAAGTTTCCAACACATTCCTTTTTGCTTATTGGCTACTGTTGATTTCCATTTCTGCAATCAAGAAACTTGTTTAGGACCCTTTCTATATCTTCCCCCTTGACAAATACTTTGCTTTTCACTGGAGCCCAGTACACTGGAGTCCCCAGGTAATGAGAGGGAATGTATAATTCCCTGCAAAGGACGACAGTCCTTTCTGCTAAATCTCACCAGGGAGTCTCTGCTTCATTCTCTTGTCGGAAGCCTGTTTAAAAATGGGTTCAAATAGTACTTGAAACTCATGCTTGAAAATGCCTTCTCAAACCATCTCTCAATGAATCAAAAATGTTCCACTTCATTAACTGCTCACCAGAATACTGAGTGTTTGAGGAGTGGGCCATAATTCTCAAGGTTAAAGAAAGGCACATTTAAATGTCCCTCTGACCACAAAATAAAGAATGCTGATGGCACTTTACTGCAAGGCCTTCTGCAACACTCCATAATCCTAGAGCACAAGGACAATTTGATTCTTTTAATTATTAAGACTGATGCTCGGAGATGGAAATTCTACCTTTTAAATGGACAATCTTTCATTCAGCATTGCCATGCATATCATGAACAACATTATTGGAATCATTCTATAAACCACAGATTTCTTTATCTCTGCCTATATTTCATCTGAAAACAAAGTGATTTTTATCATGGGATTAATTTCTACATTATTGTGGCAGCTAGACTGCAGCTAGATCAACGGAGAGACCATTTAAACTAGAGTGTGAAGGACAGGACATGGACATGAAACAATGGGAGTAATAGGGTTAAGTGGGCATCCCAGGCAGAGGAAACAACATGAGCAAAGCATAAAGGAAAAAAAATAATAGCCAGCATCGCCAAGTGCTTCATATGTGCCTGTTCTAAATGCTTTACACAAATTAATGCATTGTATTATCATAACAACGTGATGCAGTAGGAGCCGTTATTATCCATATTTTACTGACGAGGAAACTGAGACAGAGTTCAAGTAACTTGCCCACAGTCACACAGGTAGAAACTAGAAAAAGCAGGATTCACAGTCATGCAGGCAGGCTTCACACTCTGTCCTCTCAAATTCACCCTACTCAACATTACCAGTCTAAATGATACCAGAGTTTTGACTGTGTTAAAGGCGATGATAAGGAATCAGGTTGGAAAGGTCTTGTTGGGTCCAAATTGCAGAAGGCCATGCATATCCTGAATAAAGAGTATGAACAATATTCTGAACTCATTAATGCATCATTAAGGTTTTTGAGCAGTGGATGACATGATTACAGAGTTGACTTTAGGAAGAGTCTGGCAGTAGTAAAGAGGATAAATTGAAGGGAGACTAGGCATATGAATAAAGTTAGGTGGTTATTCTCATAGCTAAGACAAGAGTTGAGAGAGTTTGAATTATACAGATTCTTCAGAGGAAGAAATCAGTTTAGGGTAACAAACACTGAGGCCTTCCAACGCTCTGGGCATGGGGAAACACAAAGATGAATTTTACCTATGTAGCTTAGAAGCCCCCATAAAACCCTAAACATGACAAGCCCACAATACAAAGTTTGTTGAATGAATGGTGGATGAATGGTTGCATACATATCAGGAGCAACTTCAGAGAGCATGACTAAGTGTGGTCAAGAGTTCCAGGCAATGAGAAGGAGGAATTTATAGACAATATGCATTCCTGAAACCACTTGGGTCATTGTCTCATTGAGTTAACAGCACATCATACAACTATCCTTAGATATTTCTGATTGGAAAAAGTTATTTAATAATAAGCATCTTTAATTAAATCTTAAAAGAATCGTAGAATCCAGAATAAAATTCACAGCCAAAGAACTTTTATAATTTATTATGGTAGCAAAAACACTTGCATTTGAAATAGATATGGTAGCTAGTCTCATCTATCTAAAACCTCAGCACCCCAAATTTGCCTATATTCTATAATATTCAAAGCTCCATTCCGTAATAATTGCAAACACACGTTTATTTTAAGAAAAGGAATCATGCCTCTAAGTCTCTAAAGTCCATAGCACGTTTTGAAAATTTGGACAGAATTACAAATAGAGTTAAGCAGTATTTTCAGGCCCTTGCTCAATACCTGTCCGTTATCCCGCATATTTTATGATGGGCATTTGTTTTTCAAAGTCTCACCATACTATCTCCACGCTTCGTCTGTAGTAGTGAGGTTATTGCTGTCTCCTGGGAATGCTCTGAAATAACAATAATACGGCATGCACCACGGAGGAACTGAAAGTTCTCTGTTATTTAGTACAGTTTTCCTTTACAATATCAGAATAAGATAGAATGAAAACAAATAATACTTAATGGACTTTCCTCCTTTTACAATTCTGAGTCATAGAGAGGTTAACAGCATAATTATCTAGAAAATGAAACTAAGAATAGAATTTTATCATGTATAGAATCATGAAGAGCCATGTTCTGCCTTGGCCTGCTGTGCTCATTTGAAATAAAGACTCCAAACGTGCCAAGTTATTTCCTGGTATTTCTATATTCAAATTCAGCATCACAAATCTTTTCTCAATATCTTATGTGTGAAAAAGAAAAGTTTAACTGGAAAAATAATCCTCCTCCAACTATATATTGGACATAGATCTACTTCTCCTTGAACTAACCTTTCCTTGGTTTCATCTGCTGCACAATATTCTCTATAATCAGTATCTACGCAGTCTCCCGTGCACAACAGATTTCTATGAAACATGAATACAGTGGAACAAGCAACTTGAAACTGAACAAAGTAAAGTTCCTCCAGGCTCACTGCCTAATTCCAATTAAGCTTTCCGAGATTTAGTTTAGAAACCGGGCATGTAGCCCAGGACTTAATTTCATGGTTATACTAAATCATGTGCACCATCAGCAGTGTCCTCTTCAATCAAGATTTGCACACTTGTATAGAGTCTAACAAGTAACCCAAGAAGGAAGGAAAAATACAGAACTACTAAACTGTGCTGAAATGATTTCTTTACTAATGATTGAAAAGCTTACTCAAATCCCTTGATTGTTTTGTTTTTAATGAGTAGATGTGCACCCAGTAAGAGAATACTTATGTACACAGTTGGCTTTCTCAGGTTTAATTTGTTTTGAGAAATTTAGAACAGTAAACAGAGATGAAAAAGCAAAATAATGACGTGTAAAAATCAATCAAAGAATTTAAGATGATTCAAATCTTAGTAAAAGGAATAAAGAGGTGACTTAATAACTTCTAAATATGTGAAAAGTATGAAGAACATGTTTGCCAATTTTCCACTTTACCAGATATAACCAAAATAAGTTTAAATTCAGAGAGATAACATAAAGAAAAAATTTTAAAGAAGTAGTAACTTCGGTTTTTAAGCAGATTCCTGAAATGAGTTGTGATTTTTTTTCCTTTCCTGAAAGAAAGTTAAGAATAGGATAAACTGAAGTTTTGATCTTGCCTGGATATGGTTTGATTCTTAAATATTATAACCTCAATAGCAGTATTTTCAAATCGTGGAATGTAAAAGAATTTAGCAGAAATTACACATTCTTGTTAGACTTGTGTCCATTTCCAAAAGATGATCAAACATGACAAAACATTTGCAATCCAGAGAGTTAAACTGCATTTCTGTGAATTTCAGGCGACTTAGAACTTTGTTATTTAAAGGCAACAAGAGCATCAGCATCCCTGGGAGTTAGAAATGCAAATGATGACAGTCCATCCCCGACCTACAGCATCAGAGTCTCCATCGCAACAAGAAACTCTGGTGATTCTCGTGTGCACACAAGTTTGGGAAACATTGATTTGGAAGGTTAGGTTGAGTGGATCAACTAAATCTTTCATATTCAATTCTGTTGGAATCTGTCACTCCCATACTTTGGAAGTGTTCAAGATCCAGTTGTTCATTTGTACTCAGTTTGTAAGAATTGATATTTTAAAATATCCTTGTGGCTTTCAAAGCCTAGGTTCCTACAGCCAAAAAAAGGGGTTAGCTTCCAACCACTATGACTTCTTTTCCTATAAGACAACAGTTTGTGGAATTATTTGAGACACACTAGTACGTGATGTTGTTAAGACAATTGTAACAACTATACCAAAATACACTAACCTTTACAGGAAATTCTAGAGTTAGTCAGCAATAGGTGGTTTGAAGAATCCAAATGGAATCTTTGTAAAAGAGCTAATAGATCCTTGTAATTAGACTTTGTACCACACACTTCCAGTAATCGTACTGACTAATATTCATTAAAAAAACTGTTTTTACTTTTTTCAACTTTGAGATATAACTAGACATACTAAAATGCACATAAAGTGTATAATTTAATGTCTTGACACATGTATACATCTGTTACTATTCACTTTTCAAATTAAATATTTTATTTAATATAAGAAAATATAATAGCAACTCTATGATAGAAACATTACTAAGAATTCCATCCAAGTTTCATTCATGTGTCAAAGCTAAAACAGAGTACTATTTGTGATCAGATTAAATACGCAAAGATTACTATATGATCTGGGTTTAAACAAAAGGAAAGTCTGTGGCCATGTTTTAGTTTCAGCATTGGTACTTAAACAGCCTCCATATGGGTTCATCTAGGTGAGAATTATATGGGCTAAAACACTGATACTATATTGTCTATTATAGTGTCATTTGAATTGTAAATTTAATGGTGTGGTAGCTGTAGAATGTCTAACGTTATGTAAAGTCTTTGGGTAATAGTGTTGTGATTTTAAGATACTATCTGCATTAAAATTGTTTCTTTACACCTTAATTGGTATAGAGTAGTGTACTGAAACAACTGAAGCAGAAATATATAACCTATTGATCAGAGATAATTTGGGTTAAATCACTATACAACTCTAAGTAGTTTAACACATAAAAATATGGACTCTGAATTTTGGAAGGCACGTTGGATTTAAAATTAATTCCCTCAACAAGTCTCTACTGTACAGCACAGGGAAACTACATTCACTATCTTGTGGTAACCTGTAATAAAAAAGCATGTGAAAAGGAATATATGTATGTATATGTATAACTAAACATTATGCTGTACACCAGAAATTGACACAGCATTATAAACTGACTATACTTCAATTAAAAAAAAAAGAAACAAAATTAATTCACAATTAAAAAAAAACAACTGTTGGGGCTGTTAATCAACAGGAGAATCGAGTTTGCATTCTGTAATGAATATTATCTGCTCATCCAGCCTTGATTTCTCTTGTCCTCCTGCCTAACAGACTCAGATTTTGTTTAGGTGTCTGTTCCTTCTCCTACCACTCAGATGCTACAGGGGAAGCCAGCTCCTTGACATGATTAGTCTGTGAGTTACTCCATTTTGCTTGGCAATGATTGGTTCGGAAATGGGGCCAATGAGATGAAAAGTGCTTCACTAGGAGCTTCTGGGAAAGCTCTTCTTCACTGTTTCCCAGAGCATCTGGTAACGACTCTCTCCCTCTTCCTCTGGATTCTGCTATTCACAGATGTGAACTTGTTTATTCCACCATCAATCTGAGGATGGAAGAGGACAGAGCCACCAGGATCCAAGGAGAACAAAGCTGGAGCCGCTGAATGGTCAACCCTGAGACTCCTCTACCTCTGAATTCAATTATGAGATGATTTCCTTATTCTTTTAAAAGTAAGTTTGAGTCAAGTTTTTCTTCAGTTGCATCAAAAAATACTTAACTAGCACAAGCAGTAATTTCTTTAATCAAAAAGTACAAACATCGACTCATAGACATAGAATACAAACTTGTGGTTGCCAAGGGGGCAGAGGGTGGGAAGGGATAGACGGGATTTCAAAATTGTAGAATAGATAAACAAGACTATACTGTATAGCACAGGGAAATATATACAAGATCTTATGGTAGCTCAAAGAGAAAAAAATGTGACAATGAATATAAATATGTTCATGTATAACTAAAAAATTGTGCTCTACACTGGAATTTGACACATTGTAAAATGATTATAACTCAATAAAAAATGTTAAAAAATCCATGATAAAAAGTTAAAAAAAAAGTACAAACATCATTTAATTGGTGCTGTTTAAAATCAGAATATTTTTGTTAAACAGCAAAGGGGCAGTTACAGTGTACTATCTATTACAATTCAGTTTTGGCCAGTTTTTCATTAAGCCTACAGACTTTTTTCCCTAGAAGAAGATAGCTCTTAAAATCACATCATTAATGACAGCAGGAACTCAATTCTTGTTAAATATATACATGAACTTAAAACCAATTATAATATATGATCTAGAAACCTCACCTCACAACTAAAGAATTTAATTCAAGTATTTATTGACTATGCTTATGAAAAGATTTTAGGACACAAAGTTATTAGTGGTGTTGTTAATAATGTTCTCTACCCTTCAAGAATTTACTATTTATTAGAAGTAAAACCTATAAAAATGTTGTGCCAATCACATGCCCAAAATGAAAAAGGTATGAGTTTCAAAGAGGTTTGGAGAAAAAAGAAATCACTCCCATTTTGAGGAGTGGTAAGAACATCAAGGAAGACCTCCTAGAGGAGGTGACATATGAGCTAGGGTAGAGGGAGTGTTCCCATAGGAAAAAGTAAAGGGAAGGGCATTCCAGTGCAGGTGAAGTCAGTATGTAGGACAGAGAGGTAAGGGAGCACAGGCTGTGTTTGGGGAGCATGGAGTCTCCTGGTTTTACTGGAGCAGAGTGTGTATGGGAAGGAAGAGTGGGAGATGGACTGATGAGGTAGGCTAGTGTCAGATTGCAAAGAACCCTGAATGTCATGCTTTAGAGTATGAAATTCTTCAGGTCTGAGATGAGATGGAAAGCCAAAGGAGGTTTCCAAAGAGTCAGTGGTATGATCTAATTATTACTATTGATATTTGGGGCTAGATGATTCTTTGTTTCAGGGGTATCTTGTGCACTGTTGGATGTTTAGCAGTATCCCTGGTTTCTACCCACTAGATTCCAGTAACACCTGCTCCCACCTGAGCTGTGACACCCAAAAATGTCTCCAGACATTGTCAAATGTCCTGGAGGGTAAAATCACCCTACTCTGAGATAAATGAGAGTTTCTTGTGGCAAGATCACAGGTATCAGAGTGGATAAACTGGGAGTTTGGGATTAGCACATACAAACTACTATACATAAATTAGATAAACAACAGGGTTGTACTGTATAGCACAGGGAACTATATTCAGTATCTTATAATAACCTAGAATGAAAAAGAATATGAAAATAATACACATATAACTGAATCACTGTGCTGTACACCAGAAACTAACACAACATTGTACATCAACTATACTTCAATTAAAAAGAAAATCATAGATACCAGTGACTATGTAGCAGGCATTGAGAAAGGTCAGCTGAACTATAATCAGTCAAAATAGGGTCATTTGGGGGAGAGTGGGGGCAGCATCTTAGGCAGATAATAACAAGAGCAGCAGCAGCAGAAACAGAGATGACAACAAGGAGCTACATGGCGTCACTATATTACTATTTTCCAAAGTATTCCCAAACTTATTTGATCACAGAAATCTCCATCATGCTCAACGATACCCCACAGAACACATTTTAGGAAATTCTGCGTACATGACTAAGTTTAAATGGAAGATCACTCATCTTTCAGTTGCAATCCATCACAAAAACGATGAGGCAGAGGTAACATTTTGGTAGTCAACAGCACATTCTTTTATACCCTTAGATCTGAGGTTAACGTGTTTTCGGTGATTTTATCATTGGTAATTAGTTCTAACAATGGGAAGACAACTTCTTTTCCCTCTTGAGCTCCAGCACTTGCATGGAAAACACACCATTCTTGGTACATGTGGGACAGAATAATTCTGGGACATGGACTCTTGCCAAGGAGCTCACAATTGGGATGCTACTTGCTGGTGGGTAAAATTCCTGACTTATAAGAGTTTTTGGTCCATTCCAACTTTACATAAGAAAAAGGCTTTCTTCTGTGGAACAGATCCTGAGAGATGAGCAGTGTTGACTTAGAGGAGATGTGGAGGAGGTGGGTGTTAGACCCTGACTCCAAGGTCAACTTCATGTGCAAGAGACCTGTGTAGCCTCACCAGCCCCACACCCAGAAGAACCCTGTGCTTGGTTTAAGTGCTCTGCTATTACTGTCTTGAAGGTGTGAATTAGGGGATCCTGGGGGGTTCCCCCAAATCACAGCGATCAGCTCTGCCGGATCACCTCATGTGCTGCTTGTGGGCAGGCAGCTCTGACATCTGGTTTCCTTTCCTTGACAACAGGACTCTTAAGTCCAGTATGTTAATGTGTCCTAATGAAGTGTTGATTTACCTACCGAATGAGAGTACAGGAAGAAATACTTTTCTTATCTGTGGGGAAACAAATTAAGCAAGCAGGTTTCTTAGCAACTGAAGAGTTCATCTTATTCTGAGAAGGACTATAAACACACTTTGGGGATCATTCTTAAGAGAGAGGAAAAAAGTTTAAAATCATTATGCTTAATTTAAGGAAGGTTGTTTAAAGCAGGCATTTAAAATGCTTAATAGATTAACAATGAATGTACTATCTAGGGATTATTTCTTCTCTTTGAAATAGGAATGACTCGTCTCAGATTCCTTTTGCTCTGCACACAACGCAAGTGAATTACTAATTTTAAAAAAGAATGTAGCACTTTCTATGTATGTTGTCTGCCAAAATTTGAAATCGACTTTTTTTTTTTTGAAATCTGTCCAAAAAAGACAAAAATTTAGGGAGCTGGTAATCATCATCAGTTGATATATTGATGAATTAGGCCTTCTATAGACACTGTAGGCGTTCTTGCTGGAGGATATAATTTATTGTAAATATATAAGAAAATAGAGTATTTCTAATATTCTATTATACCTATACATTATATTTAATAGTGATTAAATAAGAATATTACTTCCTGCATTTAACATTGTTAATGTCTAGAAATACTCTATTTTTCTTCTTTGTTCAACAACTTTTTTTTTTTTGAGGAGGAGGAGGATTGGGGCTAGAAATCAAAGTGACATACTTTCCTATAATTGAATATTAAATGTCACTGAACAAAAAGAAGCCACTTGGCAATTCAAGGAAAATGCTCAAGAAAAAGTATTTTTAGGGCAAATTGACATTTTCAGCCAATTTAGGTTCAGCAGGAAAAGATTATTAGCAGAAAAAACCTAGTACCACCTGCCTTCTTCCTATTCACAGAGAAGCTATGAAGATAAAGGAGTGTTCTGGATTTCATGGGAAAATAAAAATTAATGTATTATCACCATTGTAATAAATGAAGGATATATTCTTTAGATAAATTCTTACTACTTGAGTATGATTTTCAACCAGTCTAGGCAACAGAGTATCACATGCCCCACAGCTTACCTTCAGAGTTAATAGTCTGTTGAATATAATTCTGTTTCATTAAAAATGTATAATTTTCTTGGAATCTACTTGGGTGGGGGTTTGAGAAAGAGATACACACATCTCATCACCAAGACTGTAAACTTCCTGAGTGCTAGATTTATGTATGATTCATCATGTATCCCCCAAAGTTCTTAGAATTGGGCCTTGTTCAGAGGAGGCACTCAATAAATATTTATTGAATAATAAATGATAGACATAAGTTAAGAGATGGCATAGTTTTAAAATGACCTTGGTGGATTTAAAAAGATTACATATAAACATGTAACCAGAAAATGTGCTTTCCTAAAATATAACTTAAAAGGAAAATCATTATTATTACTGAGAAGGATAATTTCATAACAAAGTGAAATGTGGTTGAAAAGAAGACAGAAACTTTCAAATCTGGAATGCATACATCACAGGAAAACCACACAATATATCATTATGGCAAGTAATCATAAATGATCCAATCAGTTAGGTAAACATTGGGGTGGTTTTGCATAATGTTCCAAAATATTCAGCAATTAAATATAGCAGAAGTTAAATACATCTTTTGAAATGGATTGAATTTTTTATTATCAAGAGTTCTTCCTTTATGAAGACCAAATGAGTTAAAACTCAACAATGAGACATGTAAGGACAGAGAGCTCCTCTTGAAGTTGGTACCATTTTCACATTGTATTTGAATATAACATTTTCAAATAATTTGATAGTCACTGAAAAACTGACTCGGGGAAAAATTCACAGTCATTAATAGCCCCATTCTCCTTTACACATGACTAACTGGAGACGCAAAAATGGGAAATGATCCAGCCAAGTTCACTTGGCTCTTCAGTGTCTGAGCCAGAGATACCCTTGCTCTCTTCCTACATCCATCCAACAACACTCACCTTTCTCCTTCCCTTGTCCCTCCCTGAAAATACATTATCACATCATCTAATCCTCCATGTCTTCAATGGCTTCTTTTCTGTTGAGATTAGAACGCAAACTTCAATTTTTAGATTAGAACACAAAGCAAAGATTTTTGTTTTTGTTTGTGTGTTTTTTAAAAACTGCATTCTAGAGTTCCATTGTTTTTGCTTTTATTTTTGTTTTTAATTTTTAGAGTCCCATTGTTTTTAAAATTTCAGGTCTTTTTACTTTGACACCAGCAAGAGGCAGAGTGTTTTTTCAATATACCATACTGTTTCCCTCAGCCACCATTTCTTATTAGGCCTTTTTCTTCAAGCTTTAACCGCTATCTTTTATGCGCAAATTCACACGCTTAGCTCTGAACACAGGCTGAGCCCAGGGGTCTGTGACCCAAGGTGCTGGTCCAGATTACTGCGGTCTCCTTAGCGCTCATTTTCTGTGTCTCTCTGGGCCCCTGGCCCCTAGATGGGGAATCTCCAAGGTAACCCCAGAACTCCCTTTTATAACTAAAATGATCCGTTTGGTCCTGTCCTATCCGGGTCATGTCCTTGCTGGCCCCAAGTCAAAGCCAGGGTGTTTTGGTTTTTTATTTATCCAAGTAAAGAATACACTTTCTGTCAAGAGAGGCAAGATTCTGTGTGATTCTGTATAATTAATAATCTGCTGTGGATATAAAGGAAAATAAACCATTCATTTTGCTGGAAAAAGAAAAACAAACAAACAAATAAACAAAACTTGTTCCAGGCTCTCCTGTCTTAAATAACTCTCCCTTGACCCTACATTCCATTTTAGTCATGATCCCATTTTTTTATATTCTACTTCACAAACTTAAAAGAGTTTTCTGTTTAATCATTGTCTCCACTTTCTATCTCCCTCTCTCAGTTTCCTCATCTGTAAAATAAGAGTATTAGTACCTACCGTATGGGTTATCTTAAAGATTAGGTATATTAATATAGGCAAAGGGCTTAGACAAGTGCCTGAAACATAATAAGGACTCAATAAATATTAGTTAGTGTTATTACCACCATTGCGAATATTATCATCTTTGTAGCTCTAAGGATTTTGCCAAATTAAGTACTTTTACCAACAAATCTCCGACATGCAAGAAACATTATAGGAAGATAATAAAAATCAAAATGTAATGGAATAATAAAAATAATTATTGAGTATTCTATATTTGGTAGGCCTTTGTGCTAAGAACAAAGGCTGTCCCAATTTTTTCTGTTCAGGTGGCTGCCTATGGGTATTGTTAATTTCATTTTATAGATAAGGAAACAAAGACCGAGACTATAACCCTCACCATTTGAGCAAAGGTACTTTCACAGGCAAGAGAAATGATTTCTTAGCATGCAGAGACTTCAAAGCTTGATGTCAGTATTTCTGTAAATTAGGCAAAACGTTTCTTCTTTGCCTCGATTGTCTATCTTCTTAGTTGTAGATATTCAGATGCAACTTTCCTTAAGTATACATTTTTCTCAATCTTTCATTGTAGGAAGCCTACTAGACACTACTTAGTAAGGCTAATCTTGATATTGATGTATCTGAAACTCCATGTTCATAGTTTATCAGGTGCTCAGGAAATTTTGAAAGGAAAATAATATTTGTTTTCCTTTTGTCTATTATCTGGTGCTTTTTATACTGCAATGCCCATCAAAACAGGTTTTTGCGAGAACATCATGACAGGGCTATTAACAGTTAATCAGACTCCAAAAAATTGAGATTTCACACTCTAATTAGAAAAATGGTGACTAATTCAACCGTAGATCCTGATTCACTAACATATTCACATCATTATTAAGCTACTGTGTACTCTTCAGTATATAAAAATATTTTCTAGAAATGATTTTCAGAAGAAATTGAACTCAAAATATAGCATACTCTACACAGTTCAAATATGAGGCATATACAATTTTAAACATACAAAATGCAATTGCAAAATGTTTTAATATGGCTAGAAACACTGTACATAACTACCAAGTATTTCATGGATGTCAGTGAATACTCTTGCAAAATGTAAACTACTTTAAATCTCTCCTGGATCAAGCAAGTCTTACAGGCAATACACACACACACACATATACACACATACACATGAACAATGAGTTGATTTTTAACCTATAAATAAAATGGTATGGGAAAAATATAAACATTTCATAACGCTATGTGCTAAAAAGGCTTAGAAACTATGACCAATCTAGTAGCAAAGAGCAACCTTATGCAGATTGTGGGTCTCTAAGGAGAATAAATGGCTGATTCTGGCCTCGGTCATGAAATGCACAAGATGAACTTGGAATATCTTATCCTATTTGATAATAAGGAAATTGTTAAAGACTACTAGATCCATGTGAAAAGAACTCAGAATCAAACTTGAAGAGGCTCCCACTGGCCTAAGCTGGGACTATTTGAACATTAATAAGAACCACAGTGAATTAAAATAAAGAAAAATATTTAAATTCCCAAGTTTTTTTGGTAGAAATATTCTTTGTAATAAAGAAAGGACAGAATTAGAACATCTGAACTAATAATGAATGACTCTGTCTAGACATTGAATATCAACTGCGCACGCACACACACACACACATACACACACACACAGAACAGACATTATATGACTTCTGAAAAGAAGAATGAATACAGCTAACACACATACACAATATAGTCTCATACACACACAGACTCAATCCAGAATTTGATCTAGGGCCTATATCCAACTTTAAACTTACAGAAAACACAGATGTTGGTTAGAGAAACATATTAAAAAATGTCATGATTTTTGAGATAGTTGGACATCTGAACCTAGACTGACAATTTGATGATTTAAAAAACATATTATTTTTCAGGTGTGATAATTGTATTGTAATTGTGAAGAGGATAAAAGAATTCACCTTTTAGAGACATATGTAAAAAAATTACTAATGAAATGATACAATATCTGGGATTTGTTTCAAAGCAGTATGAGAAGTGAGGGAAAGATTGTGGATGTGGTTGAGGTAGAACTGGCTCTTATTGGTTGATGGTTGTTCATGCCGGATGGTAGGACATGGGATTTCATTGGATTATTTTCACATTTTTGTGTATGTCTGGAAGTCTCCATAATTAAAAGTTTGGGTTTTTTGTTTGTTTATTTTTGTTGTTGTTTTGCTTTGGTCAGCAGCATTTAGAAGTGCTGGAGAATTACTTCAACACCAAAATCTTTAGAGATTTTAAAACAAAACAAAACAAAACAAAAGAACAGTTGCATTGAAAGGTACCAGAGAATTACTTTAACATCAGAGAAAGCTTTTTTTCACCAAAGTATTCAGCAAAAGACCCTTCACCGTCCAGAGCAATTAGCTATCTCTCTTCACCAGTCAGTTGGATCCAGTTATGTCAAGCTTCTCACTTTCCAAATATGAATACTACTGCCTTTAAAAGTCAAGATTTTAAAAATAGTTCCCAGTATGTTAGAGCTTTGTTGAGTATGACTATGTATTCTAATATCTGTCAAAATTGAGTATGATTATGTATTCTAATATTTGTCAAAGGTTAATATTTTTAAAATATCTGATCTAAACCTCCTAGAGATATGTATGTAATAAATTAACATGGGGATTCAGAAAAACAAAGAGTCGTAGGTCTTCCAATGCTTAAGTTTTCTACATTGGGACTAAATTTTTTGGCATTAAATCTATTTTTAATTAGAATAAAAATAATTTATTTTTATTAAGTGAAATGATATTGCGATAGAACATTTTAAGGGCTAAAAACATCTTGGATAAAAATCACCCATGATGTATACTTAAATATGACACCTATGACTGGAAGACAGAGCACCCAAAATTAATCAGCATCCCACTGATTAATTTTCTTTTAAAACTCAAGCATAAACATATAAGAAAAAAAAAATCCTTTTCCATCATTACATCTCAGTAGTTCTGAAATCCCTGGGCTTTTCTTACTAGAATGAATTAACTAATGACTTAAAAAGGAGAGAGAGAGAAAACTAGCAATATTAAAAAACAGATTTAAGATAAGAACATGGATTACTTTAGTTTCAGAAACAGTATTTCTTTTCTCATGATTTATGGAGCTCAAGCTTTAATTTGGATTGAAGATAACTAATTCTTTCAGGGTCAGACAGAAATCTAACATTACCAGATAGCCCTCGGTTTGTTGGATCAATAAGTTCTGGCTGGTCAGATTGTGATGGCCATTTAATTTGTTTTATGTCCAACACCACCCTTTGTCAAAATATAACCCATTGTTATTTAGTCTTAGGTGAAATATAGACTTCTGGGTCTCCTCCCTGTTCTCTAAGAACTAGCATGACCAAAACATTACCAATATGTGTAGTCAATAGATTCTAACTTCTAGGAGAAGTCTTAGAATTATTTTAAGACAGTGTTATACATAAAATTTGACTACTTTGTGTTCTACCAGTGGGTCTTAAAAACTCCCTGGGATATCTAGCAAAAATGCAGATTAATTTTTATATCCTTGCCTCCACTTTTTTTTTTAATTAAATGGCAATTGTCAAGGGAAGGATTAATGGGGCAGAGAAAGTGAGGGGACCATATTGATGACTAAACAAATGAAATAAAGCTGAAGATACCAAGGTACCTTGACCTAAGGATTATGATCAATCCAACTCTATTCATCATCACTGCAATGATTTGAGCTATTGCTTAAATATCTACTTAAATTCATAGTTCAAGCCTTCCCAATAGACTGGGGACTCTGAAAGAGATCCTCCTCTTATCAGCCTTCATATGCATGACAATCTGTATCACATACATGCTTACAAAAGTAAACCTGATCTTATCTAATCAACAAATAATACCACTAGAGGTTACATTTCCATGTTAACCATTACTCCATACCAAGATATGAGCATTCCTATTCTTTGGCTATGGAGATACAATTGTTTTGCTTTATTTTTATATTTTGTGGTTAATAAGCAAAATGCAATACGGAGAAGTGGTGAAAATGGGCTTAAAAATCAGACTTTCTGGATTCAAATCCTGATTCTTTTATACAACAACATCTATATATTTCAATTTATTTATAAAATGGGGATAAATATAGAACCTGTAAAGATTACTGAGGAGTAAATAAGTTCTGTTGTATAAAATATAGAACAAAGTGACAGAGTAACTGCTCAATAAATGCTATTATTATCACTGATTTCCTGAAAGACTGGATTATAAATATTTCCGGTCTTGCCCTTACAATTTGAAGATTAAGTCTCTCACTCATGGAATACAGAACTGCTTTCTCTGGTTGATTTTAGCTCTGGTTTTAATGAGCAATCTAGATCAATTTTTAAGAAAGAGAATTATTGAGAATGAAAGAAA
Source organism: Vicugna pacos (assembly GCF_048564905.1). NCBI lineage: Eukaryota > Metazoa > Chordata > Mammalia > Artiodactyla > Camelidae > Vicugna > Vicugna pacos. The sequence goes on from NC_132997.1 coordinate 65,622,925, forward strand.
GAGGAAATAAACACCTCCGGGGAAAAATGTGTTGGGTAGAAGGTAAGATATGATTTCTTTACATTTAAAAGAAGAGCAGAAATGAGTATCAAAGATGGTGGGAGGTTACCAGAGTACAGCTAAAAGATCACCTAAAAGGAGGTTGTTTAAGAAGAGAGAATTCTTGTTGTCACCAAGTTACCAGATGATTGGACATGGCAAGAGACTTCCAAGATGAGAACCATTTGGGTGTCCAAGAAACATATGGGAGCCACGTCATCACCCAGGGAGTATCTAGTTCAGACTCCAGCAGAACGCTCTCATCTCCTGGAGAGGACATTATTACTTTATTATCTACTACCTTATCCATAGATTTAAAGACTCATCACTCAAGAGTTGATTCAAATTCTTCCTAATTACTAGGTGTGAACCACTTGCCAGGCTATTCCATGACCAAGGACATCTGCCAACCCAAGAAAGGGAGACTCAGTACAATTAATGTGGCGGTGGTATAAGCAGCTTTTGGTAGGAAAAAGTTCTCTGCAGGAGGCCCCTTTTGTCTTGTCACTAACCTTAAACCAGGCACCCCAAATGCTCTACTCATCTCTGGCTCAAGCACACCTTTCAAATCTTTTGATCATACAATACCTTGCCTAACTTTTTGGTTCTTTCTATAGACCAAAGAAGCAGAAATGAAGAATAAGTAATTAACAGATGACCAGCTCTTTTCCCTAGCTCCCTCTTCAGTAATCTCGCAAATAAACTGTGTGAACAAACTGTGTGAATAAGACAACGTCTAAAGAGATCACAAGAAGTTGACAACTCTGTACACAGTGGGGAATGGGGATGATTCTGACATCCTATCTCAATGATTAACTGAGATTACTTCCCTTTCTCTTTAAAAATTTTCATGACTGAGCAGAATCTTTGGACTTCATTTGTGGGGACACTGAGTCCACCTTCTCCCCAGATCGACAGCTTTCTGATTAAAAGCAACTTTCCTTTCTTACCAACACTTGCCTCTCAGGTATTGATTTTCAAGCAGCGAGCATCTGGATCTGAGTTTGGTGACAGTGGTGGAGATGTTTTTACTCATGTGTACTCCTGAGATCAGAACTGGCTGCACACTCCCTGAGCACAGCCCATTGTTCAGTGTCTTCCCCTCTCCAGTTGCCTCTGGGATGCAAAACTAGAATAACTTTTTTTTTTGGCAGTCATTTATAACGCTTTAATTTATCTACAGAGCAGTATTGTGGAGGTTGTCCCTTTCCTTCCTCTGGTTGCCTGATTCTTTTATCATGTTAATTTCTTTAGCCATATCCCTCATTTACACACTGACCACATATAGTGTACATTTGCCAAATGTGACAATCTATTATAGTAATAATAGTGCACAAATTCAGCAGACATACAAAAGGGATGAACATATGGAAACATACAAAAGGGAAACTTGTATTTTAGAGAGGATATAGTATTTTATTCCATATTCATGTCTTTTGTTCTAACCAAATGTAAAAAGGGACATGGACATCTACTATTGTGTTGCTAAGAGCAACGAAAGAGAATTCTGCAAGTTTAAGAGTGTTATGGAATTTGAACTGCTCATTTGAGAGCACCATAAAGCCTAATTTCCTAAACTTGAAGGACTCAGTAACCTTGGGGGAAAAAAAAAATCAAAGCTCAGCCCTAAATCTCCAGAGACACCCGAACAAAGTAGTCAGATGGTTTTGGTATTTTTATGCAAGCATTTTTCCTCTTTAAGAAAAAACACAGTTCACAGCTGCAGCAGAACAAGTGAGAAAGATAACCAGAGTAGTTAGTGCTAGTCAATCCTTGATACTGATTTTGTGATTTGCTTTCTTTTGTTCCTATTCCAGACAGCTCACATTACCCTTACATACATAAACTCCAGCAAGTCAGAGAAGAGAGGATAAAATAGCAGGTCTTGAGAAAAGTAGGAAGCAGCTTTCCACTAGTTGCTTCAGATCCTTGACACCATAAAACATAAGATATTTGTTTCCAGGGCTTGCTGCTGGTTTAATATCATCTTGTAGATACTTCTAAGTACATGGAATGATATCACAAGCCTGCACTGAAATAAGACTCCAATTATCAGTCTCACTACTAGTTAACGATGGGAGATACACTGCAGGTCCTTGGAAGTGGTGTGGTAGAAATGACCATGATGATATTGAGGGTGATGACAAAGAATGCAGCAGTTCAGCTTTATTGAGCAACTACTATGTGTCAGGGGTTTTGCTCTTGATGTGTTACCTCATTTAATCTTCATAATAATTCCTTGAGGAAGGCACTAGCACAGTGATTTTTGCAGATTCAGAGATTAAGGCTGAGATGTCACTGACCCAAGGTCACAGAACTAGGAAGAGGTCAGAAGCAAAGGAAATGTGTACTCTTGAAAAGTGATTAATTTAGATGCTACCAAAGACTCAAGCTTTATCAAATACATCAAATGCTGTATTATGGAAGCATAATCAATTCTTAATAAAAAATTAATAAAATAATAAATGAGAATAATAAAATAATTTAAGAATTCTTATACTAACTTAATAAAATGATTTAAATAAGAATCCTTATATTAATAAAAGATAATATTTTAAGTAAGAATTCATATATTAACTTAATAAACTAAGTTAAATAAGATTCCTTATATTAATAATGGAGAAAATGATTTAAATAAGAATCTTTATATTATAATAGTTAATAAATAATTTAAATGAGAATCCTTATATTAACTTTGATTTGGTATTTAGTAGCATGAAAAAGTTTATTTCTCTTTAGTAACTTATTTACTCCTTTAACTGAAAAATGAAAGATAAGAACTAACTTTTTATGCTTTTAAAACTTGGCCTCCAGAGGGTCCCAAACAGGAAGAACCCAAACAGACGCACACCAAGACATATCATAATCAAGAAGTCCAGAGTCAAGGATAAAGAAATGATCCTAAAGGCAGCAAGAGAAAAACAAAGAGTGAGTTACAAGGGAACCCCCATAAGGCTCTCAGCTGATTTCTCTACACAAACACTACAGGCCACAAGGGAGTGACAAGATATATTCAAAGTCCTGAATGAAAAAAAGATGCAGCCTAGGTTACTCTATCCAGCAAGGCTATCCTTTAGAATAGAAGGAGAGATAAAGAACTCTACAGACAAGCAAAGACTAAAAGAGTTTAGCAACACTAAACCCATGCTAAAAGAAATATTGACAGATCTACTCTAAATAGAAAAGAAGCAGGATGCTACAAAAATGAGAAACTCATAACTGGAAAGGAGATAACTGCCATGAAGTACAAAAAGAATACAAAATTGTAAAAGAAGACATCTAAATCATCAAGAGTGAGAGAGGGAAGCAAGGAAAGCCATTGTGGAAAACAGTATGAAGATCCCTCAAAAGACTAGGAATAGACTTACCATGTGACCCAGGAATCCCGCTCCTGGGCATATATCCAAAAGGAATCCTACTTCAAAATGACACCTGCACCCCAATGTTCATAGCAGCATTATTTACAATAGCCAAGACATGGAAACAGCCTAAATGTCCATCAACAGATGACCGAATAAAGAATCTGTGGTATATTTATATGATGGAATACTATTCAGCCTCAAAAACTGACAATATAACACCATTTGCAGCAACATGGATGTTCCTGGAGAATGTTATTCTAAGTGAAGTAAGCCAGAAAGAGGAAGAAAATACCATATGAGATCTCTCATATGTGGAATCTAAAAAAAAAACAACCAGAAAACAGAAATACAAAAGAGAAACAGACTCATAGACATAGAATACAAACTTGTCGTTGCCAAGAGGGTGGGGGATGGGAAGGGACAGACTGGGATTTTAAAATGCAGAATAGATACACAAAATTATACTGTATAGCACAGGGAAATATATACAAGATCTTGTGATAGCTAACAGTGAAAAAAAAATGTGACAATGAATATATATATGTTCATGTATAAAAAAAAAAAACTTGGCCTCCAGAAAGTTCAAAAGTTCAAAAAGTTTTAAAAAATGCTGTCTCAGTCCAGTTTTTAACTGTTGTTGTTGTTAATTTCCCATGCCTTGTTTTACAGATGGCTTATTTAAAGCTTCAGTCCTAACCTCTCTTATTCTAAATTATGTTAAAATTATTTTTAAAGTACAACTGCTGAAAAATTCTTAAGTAATTCCTTATAAAAGATTATACCATTTAGGATCAAGCTGCAGTTTATCTTCTTAGCTCTGTTGTGTGTAACGACAGCTGCCTTTCTTTTTTTTTTTTGAAGAACTTGCAGTTTTCTTTGAAGAGGTATGGTCTTTGTCCCCATGAGCCATTTAAGGTACTTCTTTGGTTCATTAAAAGTAGGCATATCTTTCTTATTCTTAACCTTAATTAGTTGACTCGTTTCTTTCCATTCTTACTTAATTGGGAAATAGTACTTCCCATGTGTCATTATTCCCAGTTAATTAGCTGAACTGAAAAATGATTACATCCTGCTTCCTTCTTGTCTCCATGATTCTATTCTAATCAGAGATAGGCCCTCCTGCCCGTATCATTCACATCTTAACTCTTCTGCTTGTATAATAACACAGAGTTGCTTGTCTATCTGTTATGCTCTTCAAAGGTGCCAGGCAGATAAAGTACATGAAAACCAGACACAGCTTGGGACAAAAAGAATCAATGTCCTGTTTTCCTTTGTAGTTTCAAGACTAGAGCATTTAGGCACACTAATGACTTGATGAATGAATAATAATAAAACTCAGTTGCATATCAAATACTGAAATATTAACAATGTATTTTTCCTCATGACTGCTTAATGCATTTGTTAAGACACCCTTCTCCTCACCACCAAGCTCCAGACACCACATGCTCACTCATTTTAGAGACTCTTAGCTCTGCAGGAAATGCTCAGACTATGTATTTATGCCTGGGATTTCAAGAAAAGACTTCCATTATTATTCTAAGAAAAGAGATTCCAACAAGGAGTATATATATCTAAAATAATAAAATAGTGCTTGTCAATTTTTTTCAAAAACTTCAAAGGAAAAAAGATCCAGAAAGGCCATGCTATTTCTACCATGAAATTTTTAAGTTTGTAAAAAGTTCATTAGTACTAGCTAACAAAATTATCAATCACAACTCTAAATGGTTATGATCATTTAATTGGTGAAAAATACCTAATCTTTATCCCAAGGTACATCAGTGATCACTCATATTTTCCCCCTTCTCACTCGCTTACACTTAGCTACCTTCATTATTTCATATTTGTAAGGGCTAGGCTGACAATCACTTTTTAATGAAAGGGCTTTCAGGCGCAAAACCTGAAATGTGGACCACCATACTGAATCATCACAAGATGCTCAACCACTAAACTAGGCACTATGTACAGACAATCCAATGTGTTGCAACCTTCGGATTTAGCAAAGGGTGTCTTGTTCTGTATATTCAAGTTTTTCCTTGAAAAGAAAACTCAAAGAAAATTATTAAGTAAATCACACTGTTCTCCCCATTTGCTATCTACCACATCAAAGGCTTTGATATAGGTTCACATGGCCTAGAAGAAAACAAAAGGCAAATCTGATAAGTAAAAAGTCACAAAGAGCAGCAAGCAGAATGAGTTGGGAATGGGACAAACAGATCCTTGGGTTCTGGTAAGACAGGTAGGTCAAATGAGAAGCCCCCTCCTATTTGCCTGAGTGCAGCGTTTCCAAATCTCATACTTGTGCCCAGAGCTTATCATTCCTTTTGCATATTCAAATCATCCGCAGCTCTTAGGGTATCCTAGAACCATTAGTTAATTGAATATTTATTGAACACTATTCTGTGTCAGACACAGTAGGATTTTCATGAAGGAGATATTTAACCATCATCAGTCAGCTTATTCTTACATTCACAATTCCAATTATTGAGTACTATAACTAAATAGAGCATAAAATGAATAACTAATCATATGACAAATAGAACCCAAATATTGTTTCATCTAACCCTATTAATTTACAGAATTGATTATGGCAATCAATGGCTTTGCTTTAGAAAACAGCTGACAGCTGACTACCGGTGAAGCTACAGACAAAAGCCAAGGTCACCAAAGTCCCAGGACAGTGTTGATTTTCCTCTTCTAAAATGAATTGTCAAGTACATTTATAAGCCAATAAGAAGGGGGTGATTTAAGAAAAGAGAAATATGTAAATTCATACATTTAAACTTATTTTCCTTTTATAAAGGACTTTGGACAGCTTACAGTTTAAAAACAAACAGAAGTTTCCCGGCCATTCATGACTTAATGAATTTCTCATAAATGTTTAATGCTACCAGCATAGATTCCCCTGATTTATTTACTTCAGTCAGAATATCTCTTTGCTTAACTACGAATTTGTTTATTGGAATTTATCTTTGCACTGCTCTATTAACTATGCAAAATATCAGATGCTGAAGAGTTATCATTTTTATTCTTTTTATTTTGTGATCTTGGATTACTTATTTAATATTGTTTAGGTAAATTGTTTCTTGTCTCTAAAGTATCTAGAGAGGCCAGACTAGCAACTGGTGAGTGATAAACCAAGTGGTTAATTTAGATCCATAATTACTACTGGATTGATGAACAGGAGTCACATGCATTCCACCCTGAGTTTCTTGGAAGAGAAAAATAACATGTTAAAGCAATTCACATTAATTCATACATTGTTTATACCAACTGTGCCAAAATGGCCATCTGGCTAGGACATTTTTTTATCTGACTATAACTTGGCACATTGATTGGTTTTTCCTGACCAACACCCAAGTACCAGTCAACAGGTGTCCTTTGTGGCACAATACCCACAAGTGAAATCTGACAATTGACATTTTAGGAGGGGAAAAAAAAATCTGTTCCTAAGTCCTGATTTAAACTTGTGTTTTATTTTTAAACTGAGACAATTTTCTCATAATTGTAAAGTTTTTTCCAGTTATTTTGGGTAAATATTTTAGCATTAAAAATAACATTTTATTGGATTATATTTGTATATTATATTTTCATTCCACTTTTATTTTTTTTTATCTTTAAGTCATCTTTTTTTTTTGATAGACTTTATTTTTTTAGAGCAGTTTCAGGTTTACAGCGGAATTCAGCAAAAAATACAGAGTTTGCACATAGCCATCCCCACCCAAACATATATACTCCCCTACCCTCAACATCCCTCATCAGTGAGGTGTATTTGGTACAATCTATGAACCAACATGGGCACATTATTATCAACCAAAGTCCATAGTTTACATTAGGGTTTACTCTTGATGTTGTACATTCTATGGGTTTTGACAAATGCATAATGACATGTAGCCAGGACTATAGTATCATACAGAATAATTTCATCCCCCTAAAAATCCCCTGTGCTCCGTCTATTCATTCCTTCCTCCCTCCCTCTCCCTAAACCCCTGGAAACCACGATCTTCTTGTTTCCGTAGCTGTGCCTTTTCCAGAATGTCATTTGGTTGGAATCGTATAGTTTGTAGCCATTTCAGACTGGCTTCTTTCATTTAGTAATATGTCTTCTTAAGTTTCTTCTATGTCTTTCATGGCTTGATAGATCATTTTTTTTTACTACACATATATTTTTTAATTTACATATGTGGACTGTTCATTGTTTCTAAGAACGTTTAGAGCTTTAGCTTTTTAAAGTTACATAGCTGTCAAAGGAATAAAGCCAACCACAAAATAAGAATTAACTCAAAAAGATACATACACTCGGCTATTAACAGCAATGCTATTTATAATTGCCAAGATATGGAAGCATCCTAAGTGCACATCAATAGCTGAATAGATAATGGAGATGCAGCATGTATGTATGTATGTATGTGTGTGTATGTATACACACACACACATATATATATAATGGAATACAACTCACTCATAAAAAAGAAGGATATTTTGCCATTTGCAGCACTTCATTCTTTTTTTTTTTTTTTCACTTCAAAAACCAGAATTTTATACCTGGCAGAGACATTTCCATTACATCAAAAACAACAAAACACCTAGAAATAAACTTAACCAAGGAGGTTACCTATACTCTGAAAACCAAAATGATACAAAGAAATGGAAAGATTTCTTGTGCTCTTGGAGTGGAAGAATCAACACTATCAAAATGGCCACACTTCCCAAAGCAATCCACAGATTCAACGCAACCCCCATCAAAATACTCACAACATTCCTCACAGAACTAGAAAAATTCCAAAATTCGTAAGGAACCACAAAAAACCCTGAACAGCCAAGGCAATCTTTTGTAGGTCTCTCTCTCTTTTTCCTCTTTCTTCTTTTTGTTCTCTTTTCTTATGATTTGATGACTAGAGAAGGTCCTTTAACATTTGTTGTAAAGCTGGTTTGGTGGTGCTGAAATCTTTTAGCTTTTGTCTATCTTGTGAAGGTTTTGATTTCTCCATCAAGTCTGAATGAGAGCCTTGCTGGATAGAATATTCTTGGTTGTACGTTTCCCCCTTTCATCACTTTAAATATATCATGCCACTTCCTTTTGGCCTGTAGAGTTTCTGCTGAAAAATCAGCTGATAACCTTATGGGAGTTCCCTTGTATGTTATTCATTGCTTTTCTCTTGCTAATTTTAGTATTTCCTCCTTATCCTTAATTGTCAATTTGCCACTTTTTTATTATTGACAACTGCATACGATACAAACTATTTTTTTGTTAAATTAAGGTCACCATTACATTTGCTTTCCAATCGATTTCAACCTAATTCCACCCAATTTATGCTTTCATGACTTCTATTAGTTGCTTCTAATAGAAGTAGTATATTCTCTGCACAGAATCCAAATGTAGGACTATGTTCCACATACTAGCAAAATGACTACATATTCTGATCATCTCCTGAACATTGTTTTAGAGTCATCTGGAAATCACAAGGATATAATTTATTGTGACCAAGGCAAAGTTGATTCTTAAGAACCTCCAGTGCCAAAAATCATACAGCTTCCTAGGTGGTATCTAGGAAGGATGCCTATTTTAACTAACCCCTCAGAAAAGGCTTCCAACCACTTCAAGGGGACACAGTCCAGGATTTGGGATAAGAACATACCGAACAGATCAGATCAGATCTCTTTCCTGGTCTAAACCCTGGAATAACTCGTCTCAACTATATCACTAAGTATCAGATCTGTGGACTGATATTCAAGGTACCCCTTGGCCTGGCCCCAATTATATTTCCTCATATACTCTATCCTCCAGTCATACCCAGCTGTACCATTTTAAGACAAATCGAAGCCTACAATAAAACTTCAGAGTAGTTTATACTTTCCCTCCCCTTGACAAATTTCCCATTTCTTTTTCTGTCAAAATCCTATTGCTACTAAATAGTCTCATTCATTGTTATTTCCTCTATCTCTTCTAGTACCTAGATTAGGCTCAGTCTCACTCTCAGGAGTTAAAGACTCCTGTTAAAGCATCTACCATTCTGCTTTAGTTGTAATCCCATGTACTCTCCTCTCTAATCTACATGATACATGACCAACCACAGAAATCTTTGCATTGTCTACAACACCACAAACTGGTAACCAATACATGCTTTATTAAATCAAGACCTGAGGATGGAGAATGCTACTTCCTCAAAAGAGGGGTTGCAGAGAGTAGTTCACAGTTACTAAACTCATTAGCAATGAAAAAGTTCCATCTGTTCTTGTTGGAAAATCTACAGCTGAGGGGTCATCAACTGGCAACCAATAGGCCAAGTTCAGCTGACAGATAAATTTTGTTTGGCCTGCATGGTATCCAAAAAAACCACTGAGCCAACATGTCTAAGCCAGGAGATTTCTCATTAAAAATCTGGATTTGGCATCTCCTGAAAAATCCAAATCCACTGGGCTTGACCTCCCAAATGACAACCATCTGCTGAAGCTGAACAGGCAGTCTGGTTAGGTGGGGCGTGTGTGCTCCATGTTATGTAGACAACACCAATCTCTACTATCCCCATAAAAGGGGCTGCTTGCCATTTATTATCATGTTTTCATGATTCTCCGTTAAAATTCAAGAAACAAAAACTTGATCAGGGACATCATGTGTTTTTTCCTTCATTCATTATTTTAAATTATCCAGCTTGCTTTCCATGATGCTTTTGAGTTGGTAATGATGGATATATACTTTCCCTTGCTTCAGAATGTTCAGCTGAACTGTTTGATGGGTAAGAATTTCTTCAAATAAACAGTAAGTCTACTATCATTTTCAGGTTGGCAAAAATACCATGACACTACTGATCTATCCTTTCTCTCAAGATAGAAAATAAACAGAAAGTCAGCAAAATAGACATGGAAGGATTTGAGGGAGTTACTTATCTAAATATGTAACCTTCACTCAGACCACTGAGAAATAAATCAACACTTTCTATCCCTCTGACTGGCAACAGTTGGAACCTCAGAACCTCTGCTCAAATCTAAAGGTCTGCTTCCAGCCAGAATCATCTACAGACCATAACTAAGCCAAAATGGTCCCCCAAAATTCTACTGATAAAAATGAAATGTTAGGATTACACGAGCTTTAAAACAAGAGTCATTTACTTGGGTCTCTAAAAGAAAGAATTTTATAGAGGCTGGCAATAGTTGGAAATTACTAAGTCTCCGAGCATCACCCCTACAACAGAACCAATAAAACTATTGTTTGAAAAAGGAAATGTTTATTCCTTCCGTCATTAGGGGCTCCCCATGTTCTGAATTACTTTTACCACCCAAAAGAGACATGGAACAATAGGCACAGCTTCACTGCAAAACGATCAGAGCCCCTTAAACGATCAGCCTCCATTCAGCCATTAAAGAGCATATTTTTAGCTACAAGCATAACTTGCACTCAATTTTACTTTCGATTTTAAACATTTTATCCAAAAAGTAATTAGAAAACTCTTTACAGTGAAGGAAAATATCAACTCTGTAGGGGAGTACAGAGAGAAAGGATTAACCTGGCTGCCCCAAGTAGGCAACAATTTGAATAGATAATATAAGAACAAAGAGAGAAAGCCAAGTTTGTTTCTTGAACTTCACACTTCTAAAGCTCTCTGTATTCACTGTGGTGGATATGCGTACATACTCACAAAGTCAGTGGAAAAAATTCACCCTATTATTCAAAACTCTTCTTACACAACTCAAAGACCAAGTGGTTTCCAGGTTTCCAGCAGGCAGATTACTTGAATGAAAGCATTTTTCCTATTGCCTCCTAAAACAACCTATATGTCCTTTAAAATCACATATGGTATCTCTTTATAACAAACAAAACTTTTTCTTTTCCTTTCTTTTCTGATCTGCTAGGTTTTATCCAAATAGTACAGCAATCTGAGATTCCAATAGAAACAAAGGAGAAACTTCTAATACCTGCTCTTCAGTCCTTTAGAACAATTACTTTCAAACTTTTTGGACCAAGACTCATGGCAGGAAATATATTTTACCCAATAACTCAATATATGCATATCTGAAACCAAACAGTGAAGCAATGCTTACTGACTCCTCTACACTCTGATACCTTCAATTATGTTCCATTGTATCTCATACAAACAAGAACACTCGTTGTACCCTCCACTAAACTGATTCTGTGACTCACTATCTCATAACTTGCAGTTTAAAAACTTCAAAGGTTTGGCTTTCAGAGGCATTTACCAGTATGGTCTATTTAATTTAATAACTAAATGGAGAAAATAAATAGGAAAAGTTTAAAGATGGTGAATAAAAATATAAGTGGTAAAAGCATACCTCAGAAATATGTTGAGAGAAAAGACAGATTAATTTACCATTAAAAACATGGTCACAGAAAGACTGTGACTTTTAGTTACCACTTTAGAAGTCTTTCTAGGTGCCTGGTCTCTGCTCATCACATCCACATCTTTCCAGTCTCAAAAAAACACTAAGATATGTACTATGATTAGCCCCATTTTGCAGATTAGAAACAGGAAATTGGCAGGTTTGACTTCAAAAGTCTGAGCAATCACCCACTATGATGTTCTGCCAGTCATCTGCACTTGCTATATCTTAACTATTCCAGGAAATAACAAAATCAGCAATTATGCCTCATAATTAGTAAACATTTTAAAACATTAGCAAGAAACATTGATCTCTCTGGGCCACAAACTATTTGTCAGGCTTTAGAATTTCACAAATAGATCAAAAGCTAATGAAGAAGCCTTCCTTAATCCTTAATCAAAAGAGGTGTCATATGGAACCTGTGTTCACCTCCACCAGTAACAGACATAGAACACTTATCTGCTGACTTTCTGCTGAGCAACCTGCACACCCTCTCTCCCCTTCTCAGGTAAGGAAAAAACAGTTTATACAAACTGCTCAAGCTTTCACCCATAACATTCTTTTCTCATGCACTCCATTTCCTAGTCAAACTGAACTAGTTATGTTTCCCAAACTTCCATTTTATTTTTATATCTATAATTCTACGTAAGTTTTTCTTCCTGTTGGCTACATCTTCCTCCCCTTCTCCAACTGGCTTATTTCTTCAAGACTCAGTTGTGAGGGTATAGCTCAATGATAGAGCACATTTCTAGCATGCATGGGGTCCTGGGTTCAATCTCCACAACCTTCACTTATAAAAGAAAAAGACTCAATTGAAAGGCCACTCAGGAAGTCCTCCCTGAATTCTTTCCCAACCTCTTGTTAAGTGGCCCCCATCCCTTGCTTCCTTTCTCTCCAGTGGCACATACCATATCCTTTATTGTTGGTCAACTTATTGGTGAATCTCTTGAGGCTAAAATTATGTCTTTCGTTTCTGTACTTCCTGTTCATGGCATTATGATAAGTTTTCCATCAAATGTTCACTTGTGAATGAATGAATGAACTAGTGAATAAAAATTTTAAAGCCTGAAAACTAAAAAAGCACATGTAGCCTAAATGTATTAAAATAAAAAGTCAAAGTCCTACGTAGCTACTAATCAAAAAGAGGAAACTGATGAGAACCTTTTCCCAGTACAATTTTCCAAGAGTAACTCTAAGTCTGACCTGTCAATCCCCAAGGTGCTGCCAATACCAGGTTTAGCTGAGCTGGTAGTAAATAATACAGAAGGACAGAATTACAGTAGAATAATAAAGCACTAAAACTGGCCCAGAGGAAGGGATGGGTTGTTGCTATATAAAATATCAAAAGCAGAAGAAATATAAAAGTCTGAAAATCAACACTGCCCATTATTTTACGTAGGTTTTTATGGGCCACTTAGATAAAAGTTAAAAATCAAAATAAGCAGAAGTTTAAGAAGAAAAATCTCTATTTAGCAATTTCACAGAATGGTTTTCAATCACTATTTAAAGGATAAATCTAAATTTATTTCCCTAATAATACGCAAGTAGGATTTTAAAGATGATATTTGTTCTTTCCTGAACACTATACCTAGGAATAAGCCCTGTGATCAGGAGCTTCTAAGCACCAGAATGACAAATACGTTTTCTAAAAAAAATGATACATTTCATATTTCATGCTTACTGTCAAGTTATTTTTAATTGTAAAAGCTCACAGAAGAATGAGTGACTATCAATCATCCAGTTTCAGAGGGAGTTCTGCCTCTTTGTGACATGCATGACAAGTGATGGCCAAATCATCCACGTGACTTGTGATGAGTATTTCTGCTATATATACACCAATAAATTGTTAATTTCTTTTTCTGTCAGACAACTTTGATCATCTAAGATGCTTGTAAATATGAAGACAATAAAGAGTATTTGACTTTGGCAATATGGTTGTGCTGCAAGTACAATGAAGTGGCTATGACAGTTTCAGTATTTGCATTAAGCAAGTTCCCAATCAGTCTTCAAAGGAAAACAGATGATAGGCTAGAGTGAACAACAAATTCCTTGAGGTTCTAGATGGGGAGAAGGGCACACCATAAGGTGATGTTGGGCTGGCAGAAAGCTACAGTCCAGAACATAGCTTGTCCCTCTCATTGTCTGTGACAATCTGTTCTAGGATGTCTCCTGGAGGTTTGTCTGATAGTAGTATCTTGAAGAATGATAATGCAAAATTAACCACATATTTCTTTTTAGAAATTCAATAGCTTAAACTAAAAATAGAACTACCATATGATCCAGCAATTCCATTTCTGGATATACACCCGAAGAAAACCAAAACGCTAATTCAAAAAGATACATGCACCTCAGTGTTCACAGGAGCACTACTTATTATTTTCCAAGTCATTATTTTCCAAGCAACCCAAGTGCCTATCAACAGACAAATTGATGAGGATGGAACACACATACCTACACACAATGGAATACTACTCGGCCATAAAAAAGAATAAAATTTGTCATTTGCAACAATATGGATGGACTTGAAGGGTATTATGTTTAGTGAAATAAGTCAGACAGTGTAAGACAAATACTGTATGTTTTGAATTACATGTGTAATCTGAAAAATAAAACAAACTATAAATACAACAAAAATGAAACAGACTTATAAGGAAAACAAATTAGTTTTTACAGTGGGAAGGAGGAGAGGTGAGGGGCAAGACAGAGATAGGGGATCAAGAGGTGCAAACTACTATGTGTAAAGTAAATAAGCTCCAAAGATATACTGTAGAGCACAGGGAATATACCCAATATTTCATATTAACTATAAATGAAGCATAATCTTTAAAAATTGTGAATCACTACGTAGTACACCCAAAATTTTTATAATATTATAAATCAGCTATACCTCAATTTTTAAAATTAATTAATTAATTAATAGTTTTATTGGTGCATAATTTATATATCATAAATCCAGCCATTATAAATATATGATTCAATAATCTTTAGTAAATGTATAAAGTTGTACAACCATCACAAAATCCAGTTTTACAATATTTCAATCACCTCAGGGAGATCTCTCCTGCCTATTTGAAATCAATCCCCATTCCAGCTGCTAGGCAATCTTTAAGATCCTTTCTCTCTCTATGGATTTATTTTTTTCTGGACATTTCACACAAGTGGAATTATGCAATCTGTAATCTTTTCCATCTATCTACCTGCTAAAGCATAATATTTTTGAGGTTCATCTATTTTCCTGCATGTTTCAGTAAATCATTATTGTTTATTGCCAAATAATATTCCATTGTGTGGGTATACCACATGGTGTTTATTCATTCACCAACTGATGAACATTTGGATTATTTCTACTTTTTGACTACTATGAACAATGATGCTCTGAATATTCTTGTACAAGTATGACTTTATGTTTTCATTTCTCTTAGACAAATAACTATAAGTAAAATTGCTGGGTGATACAGTAAGTTTATATTCAAATTCTTAAGAAAGTGCCAAACTTTTCTCCAAAGTGGTTGTACCATTTTATAATCCCACCAGTAATATGTGAGATTTGTCTTTTCTCCAAATCCTCCCCAATGCATATTATTGTCTTTCTTCAGCATGTTCATTCTAACCCTCACATGCTTGAAGGACTTCTCCTGTAAGTGATTGTTTATACTCTAAATTTTGCAGTATATATCATACTCCACCTCTCTAGGATCCAATTAACAAAACATTCCTCCAATTAAATTTATTTAAGAAATGGAATGTGATAAGAACAAGAGGCTTCAAAGCAATAAAATAAAAAGGCCTTATTCCAAATACATTCTTTTATGGATAACTCAGAATATGAAATGCCTCATTAAGAGAAGCAGTGTACAGATAAAAGAAGTTTATGATCCCATTGTACTCTGTGTGTATCATTTCTCCCTTGGACTATGATGTGCAATTCTATGGATGAAAAAATAAACACATAATTGTTGTAGAAAAATGGAAAATAATGGAGACGTACATAAAAATCCACCACTTTCATTTTGATAAATTTCCTTCTTTTTTCCTACATGTGTTAATATGCATATATTTCATGACAACAAAGATCATGCTTACATGCTATTGAGAATCTTGAGTTTCAATATCACTTGCACATTTTCATAGTCAGAAGTTTTCTTTTAAAACGTAGTTTAAAGACTACATAATAATCTGTCCCAAAGACATTCCATAATTTAACCATTTCTCTTGTTCAGTATGTTCTAATTATTCACTGATAAGCGTGATGCTCTGAGGAACATCTTGGTACCCAAAATGGTGTCCCAAATCCTATTTGAAGAGAGACACTGATAAGTTAGAGCTCTTCCAGCAAAGGACAGTAACTGGAGACCCTGTGAATGTCCAGTTGAAAAAGAAAAAGACATGAAAGATTATGTCAGGTAGAAAGACTTGAAGTGGTGACATGACAGAGGAATTGGATCCCAAGACGCTTCAGAGATAAGAAGGACAGTAGTATTCTTCATCACGAGGCAGATTTCTGTTCACTAGAGACCAAGAATAATAGCAGCAACCAAAACAAAAACAAACAGAAGTGTCTACAGAAGACGAACTTAATGACCTCCTCAGCGTCAGTGGAACTTGGTAGAAAATAGGGTCTATTCTCACACCATAAATGCTAAAGGAACACCTGGATCTGAATCACTTCATGAAAGGAACTGGTCCAGGAAGCAGGTGTTCCTCTGACATTACTGCTAGTTCTGGGGCTCATTTAACTTCATCTTCATGGTTGTAATTCTCTCATGACAGAATGGAACCCCAAATACATTACAAGTTTTAAAAAAAAATTAAGATACTCTAACCTATGACTCAAAGGCCAGGCTTGATACAATAAGGGAGTCACCTTCTATCATTTAATTTGGGATTAGGGTGACAAATTGTTTTTTTTATCAACAACCATGCAGCTCTTAAGAAGTTTCTGAATCATGAATCATCCATGGAAGCTCAACATTTGTGAAATGATGTCCAGGATACATTTTTAAGAGGAAAAAAGCAAGCATGAGAACAACAGAAAACGTAGAGTACTTCTTGCATTGTGTTTTCAGGGAAATAGAAATAAAACACAGCAAAACAAAACATTAGTACCATCTGTCAGAGTGGCCACCTGCCTCAGACAAGTGTAAACCCTGTAGAGGGAAAGATGTGGGAGAGGATGCAGAAAAGGTCCTCCTCAGAGTCAGCTTAAATATGAGCAACTCTTAGTAAGCTGTTTCCACTTGTCCAGTATTTCAGCTTTTCTCTAGCAACAGGAAGCTTTGCATGTGTCACAGTAAGTAAAGTCACATAATCAATTCCATAGAGTTTCTTCCTTCTTAAGAACTGGGATTCTATCACACAAAAAATGAGAAGTCATATGAACTATAGGTAGCTAAGAGGCCATTTAGGTACCTGATTACTCCAAGCTTGCTTCCAGAGCTGAAAATGCTTCAGCTATACCATTTTTAAAGCAAACTTTTCTCTGTCTCTCCATTGCTTTTTTGAGAAGCCTATAACATTCTGATAGATTTTGATGTGATCGGTCAGATATCTACAAGGATGGAGCCATTTGTAACGTTCACATATAAGGCAGATAACACAAATGTTTTTACTGATGATAATACGTTGTTTCAGTATTTAAACTTAGAGAAACTTGAGTAATTGTCCTTGTCATTTACAGAGCCAATCACGTGACTCAATCTCTGTCTCACACATCAATTTTACTTTGAAGGACTGATATTTCATTTTCTAGTAAAGAACAGAGAGACTCTCAGCCATGTGGGTGAAACGGGGTAATAAAGTTACATTGAAAAACTAAGAATGTGTATATTTAATAGCTTGTAGTTTGGGAAAGTGAAGACCAAAGTAAATAAGTTCCTCAAAAAGATCTGATTGGCTTTCTGATACAAGTCAAATAGCCAGCAAACGCAGTCCTTGTCCCCATCCTTTGACAATTACAGTCATAATTTTTATTTAGAAGTCTCTGGAGGAGGGAAATACTGTATATTCTTACTGAAAAGTCCTTATGTTAAACTCTGGTACTTACTAGTATCTCATCTTGTTTATAAGCTAAAGTATACTGATTTCACTCAGATATAAACAAAATATTTTGTGTGCATGACCATTTCCAATTAATGACCATGTCTATAACATGCAAGTAATGCAAGTACAGATTCCCTGAGGCAGTTGTTAAAAACTGAAAGTTTCGATGACTATTCATTTTCAAATATCTGCCAGAGAGTTTCCAGGGTCTTTTAAGTTGGGAGAAGTTTGAGATCTGCTGCGATGAAAGACATGGAAACAACCTAAATGTCCATTGACAGATGACTGGATAAAGAAGATGCTGTCTGTATATGCGGGTATACACACACACACACACACACACACACACACACACACACACACACACACACACTGGAATACTACTCAACCATAAAACAGAATAAAATAATGCTATTTGCAGGAACATGGATGGACCTGGAGATTGTCATACTAAATGAAACAAGCCAGAAAGAGAAAGAAACATACCATAAGAAATCACTAATATGTGAAATCCAAAAAAGAAAAAAAAAAGGACACAAATGAACTTATTTACAAAACACAAACAGAAGCAGACTCACAGACATAGAAAACAAACTTATGGTTACTAGAGAGGAAAACGGATGGGGAGGTATAAAGTGGGAGTTGGGGATTTATAGACACTAACTACTATATATATAAAACAGAGCAACAACAAGGTCCTACTTCATAGCACAGGGAATTATATTTAATTGATTGTAACAGACTATAATGAAAAAGAATATGAAAAGGAAGTGTAAAGCAAAACAGGAAGAAATATCCAGGGCTGATGGCAAGGGTAGTCACATTTCAGTCACCTTTGATTCTGGTTCTTAAGCAATGAACTAAGTCCAAGTTGGACTTAGAAAGCTGTGAGTCTATCTCTGCTTTGTAAATAAGTATAGAAATCCAATCAAATGAAAGAGATTTAGAGAACATTCAAAGCAGCAGATCCTATGGACAGAATTCTAGACCAAAATAAGGGTAACATTCTAAGTGAGCTGATTAAAAATGAGGGAGAAAGAGAGAGGTTTGGATTTTCCCTCATTTCAAACAGAGGTCTAGGGCTCTGAAGGGATGAAAAACTTGGCAAGATACCTGCACTGGCATTGAGCAATAAAAAAAAAAAAAAAAAAGGATTCTAGAGACTCTGGTGGCCAGGATTATATCCTGCTGGCTCATTTACTTAATAATACCTCAAATTTTCAAATGCCTTATCGAGACAACACATCAGATGAGAGTATGTAATTACATGTTTAAGATAAAGCACGTAAGATAAAGACACAGACGTAAAGGAAGATGTTCTGCAAAGTGATACCTGTAACAACAAAAGCTTTCAGACATCCTCAGCAACTCTTTTTAAGGTGTAAAGGGGTCCTAAGACCTAGAAGTTTGTGAACTGCTGATCTACAGTATCAAAACTCCCTGATCCCTGATCTCATCTACCCAACAGAGATACACTAATTCAACCAAAGGAGCAATTTGGTCTGATAATATCTGAATGCCCTTGAGAAACAACTAATGAAGAACCAGAGGGTGTTAAGCTAATAGCACACATCTCACACAGGGTCATTTCAGCCAATATCAAAGAAAAGCAGGAGTTAGTTTAGCATCATGGTTTGAGCACAGCCTCTGGAGATGGAGTGGGTTCCAATCCCCAGGCCTGAATGTCCCAGATGAGGACATCCGAGTCATTTCCCCTGCCTTATTTATGACAGAACTCTAATCCGGTCTCTGATCTATCTTCCTGTAGTGCGGCCCTGACTAAGTTGCATAATCTCTCTGTGATTCCCTTCCTCACAGGTAAATTAGAATAATAATTTGACAGTTATTGTGAGGATTACCTAAGTCATTTTATGAAAAGCTTTACAGCAGTGCCTGGCACAAAATCAGTATAAGCAACAGGAAGATTAAAATTGAAGTCACAACAAAATGACTGGTTATAACACTGGACCTAAAATTTACAACCTGAAGAACACAGGCCTTTAAGTCTGAAATGGCTTAAAGCAGAAGAGACAATGTCTGTGTCATCTCTGTATTTTTTTTCTTTTATTTAGGATTGTACCAAAAATGGGATGGGGAAAATTCTCCCTCATGTTTCTAAACTGGGCATAAGGAGATGGCCTCTGACCTTGTGCCTTCAGCATCTTTGAATGAACTGAGAGCTAATGGCCACAGACTTCAATTTTTTTTCTTTTATATCTACTTTTATGTTCAAAGTCATTGTAGGTATTATTGTCCAAAGGTTGACCCTGGGAAACTCCTCAACTTACTTTTCAAGACTTTCTACAATCTTAGGTTTGGGTTACAAATATTTGTAGAACATCTATTGTACCAGATATCATGTTAAAATTTCAGATACACATTTCTCTATAGTCCAGGTTATTGTCAAGTGTTGATATGCTTGAATCAAATTAAGCATGTTAGTGTTTGTTGAGACATAAAAGGGAAAAACAGCATCTCCTAAACGTTACAATCATTCAGATAAATACTCTGCTAGTTGACCAACTTACACACGTCCTTAAAAGACTTCAACTAGTCACTGGTATGTTTAAATCAGAAGTCCAGCCTAAAAGAAACTTCCCAAATTAAAGAAACAACTAGAGATAGGACTCCTAGACAGGGAGAAAATTGAACTGATGCTTCTCTAGTAATACCTTACGAGTTGACAATGAGTTTCTTCTCTTTCTCTCCTTGGAAACATCATAAACCAGGGACTAGAAATGACTCACCTGCACATCTAGGAATGTGCTTTAGGACAGTCCTGATAGCAAATGGGAAATTACCTATTATCTCTAAAATCTTTCAAGCTTGATTGGAGATAATACGTAAATGGTTTCCTTCTCCCTGCTTAGAGGAGTTTAGCTGTCCTGTCTGTGTTGATATTGCAATCATCTGTAGAAAACACAAAAATTCCCTAATTAACATTAGACCCCTGGGAAACGTTCGTTCCCTTTGAAAGGTAAAGCCAGGCAGATCCTGCACAGCTATCAAAACAAGAGGCTTTGGTTTGATTGATTTGATTGGATCTTATTTAAGTGTCTTATTTCCTTCTTTGAATTCCTTATATGCAGAGTCTTCAAGGCCAAGTCTCCTGGTGGTTTTTCAGGAAATCTTCCCCACCCTGTCTCTCATCAGAAAGAATGCCAAAAATCCAATCTGGTTCAGACTTCTTCACAGGCCAGGCAGGTACGCTAATGGCAGGGTATTAGTCAGGGATTCTTAAGACTGAGCATTACTTTGTGTCCACATTCTGCCCTATATATCTACTTAATTCACCTGGGACATTGACTTCTTGACTCCCCCCTTTTCCCCAAATGCAGTTACCCAATTCTGTTCCTTTAAGTAAATTATTTATCAAACCATTCCATTTCTCCTTTCTTTTTCCTCATCACCTCCTCTGAAGTTCTTATCACATCTAGCCTGTTTCTCCTTCCTCTAGTCTCTCCTGGACTTAAAATGTGCAAATGATTTGAAATGCAAAGCAGATAATGCCATGTCCTTGCTTGAACTATCCAATGGCTCTCTATCACCCATAAATCCAAAGCTCTATAATCATGCATAAGTCCAAACTCTCTTATGCTTCAGGTCCTTTATCTGTGAAGCAGGGACATTAGTAGAGCTTATTCATAGGGTTGTTGTTAGTACTAGAGTGAATGTACTAGAATACATGTAAAATGCTTAGAATAGTGGTTAGTATATAAAGTAAAAGTAAAAAAGTAAAAAGTAAATTACTTTTTAAAGTAAAAGGTTGGTCTGCTATAGTGACAATGATGATGATAATGATAAAGATGATGGTGATAACGATGATCATTTTTCTTGGAGGTGTATCTATAGGCTTTGGTGATGGCTCTCCTTACCCAGACTCCAGCTCTTTCTTTTTTTTTAAGCCACTGTATTTCGTTCTGAAGCACTTAAAGTAGCCAGGGTTGGCTTGTATGACCTAGAAATATCAGTTCCTGGACCAGGGCCATTCCCAGGGTTATTACAGAGCTCAGAATATAAAGACCAGTAGTCCTAGGGAAGTCCTGGACACCACTGGCATAAACCCCAAGCAGAAGAACAAGCATTCAACTTTTTTGCTCTTTGCCAGAAACCTCCAAGTTTCCTTAACCTCTGGAGCCAAGGTAGAGGTCTGTTTTGAGCAGTGGTGACCACTCGACTTTGACAAAGCTGTTATAATCAGAGATTCTGAACCAAAAAGGG
Organism: Vicugna pacos; assembly: GCF_048564905.1. Lineage (NCBI taxonomy): Eukaryota > Metazoa > Chordata > Mammalia > Artiodactyla > Camelidae > Vicugna > Vicugna pacos. Next base: position 65,644,920 of record NC_132997.1, read on the forward strand.
ACCTTCTCCTGGGATAGATACAAATGCAGTGAGGGCAGAAAGCTCACTGACTCAACTGTAGAAAATCCTGGAGAATCAGAAGCAGCCAGAATGATGATCCTCTTCCTTAATGTAGAAATATTCTGTGTCTGTGGTCTTACACTTAAGTTGTCTGGATAAAGGTTTAACCTCTTGCTCTTTTAGCTGGATGTTTTTCCACTTTGTAACCATAACCACTACTTTCAAAGAAACAGCTGGCAAAATATAGAGGAATATAAATTCTCACTGTTTCAAGGATTTCAAAATATGTGGATCAAATCACTATAAGTCTCATATCCTAGCATTAAGATGCAATCAGAACTAATGTTTAATGGATAGCAAGTAGGAGGTGGAAGTGGATTTTGAAAACCTAAGAATGAAAATATAAGCCAGTAAAATTTTTGAAAGTCTTTTCTGTATTAATTTATGTATTAATTGAGGCAATCTTTACAAAACATTATTTGGAAAAGGAAACAAGACCAATGATATTTTAACAAATAAATATTATTGGTATGGGGGTAGCGTATAACTCAGTGGTAGAGTGTATGCCTCGCATGCATTAGGTCCTGGTTTCAATCCCCAAGACCTCCATTAATAAATAAATATTAAGTAAGTAATTAATTAAATAAACAGACCTAATTACCCCTCCCCAAATAAAAATCCATTATACGTGTCCCCAAAAAAAATTCTTAAGAAAAAGAAATATTATGGGTAGTTACTAGTTATACAAATAGTTTGACTTCAGAGGTTTTTTTCTGTATCGATTTTCTGGACTTAGAAAGACTCCTCCCTCCTTTCCTTCTCAACTAAAACGATGGACCAGGGCACAAAGACTAACACACACTGCTACCAGCGCAAAATGTCGTCCTAATGTCAGCAGGGGGTATCAGCCATTTATCTCTCTTCTTCCCTCTACCTCATGAGCAGGGAGGAGAGATCCAACTGGCTCAGAGCCATTAGGGTAGCTCCTTCTGCCCGTAATGGGAGTTTTATTCACCAGAGATACAGATGGAGACCAGAGGGTGAGACAGGAAGGATATGGGATAAAAGCCAGGGTGATCTGTGGATGCTGGAGACCCCAGGCAGAGCTCATCAGCTGAGCACTGTCACCAGCTTTCCTTTGTTTCTCATCTAGATGCTACTGTGGGAGCCCACTGCTTCCAGGCAAACAAAGAAGGGCAGTTTTCCTTCTTGCTGTATAAGTAGCTTCATCATACCTTCTTTTTTGCCTCTTAGCCACAGTCTGAAATTTTTAATATCTAGTCCTTTACAGAAAAGGTATACCCAGCCTTGTTCTAGCTCAGCCTTATAAAGGGCAGTACGAGATTACCTCTCTTCTCATACATCCTTGCAAATAAGGAAAGGCTGTTTAAGTATCAGCACAAAATTAGTGATGCGGGAACTCCTTCTATTGCAAAGGCATTTCAGTGAGAGTCAGCTAATTGGATATGCAAACGTAAAGACCATTTTTACCACATAGGATGTTACAGGATGCCTATGGCAAGCTGGGTTTCTGATCACTTTCAGGATTACTGGGCTTTTCATCAGTGTAATACAAAGGGAAATACCACACCTTACAGGGTTCTCTTCAGAAAGCTGCCCTGTCCTCGCACCGTAATCTGGGCCCCTTCAATTACGTGGAGAGAGATGGTACAACCACCACCAAGAAAATTAGCAATCAGTAGACTAGCACGAGGTACCCCACCACTTCCTACCAATTTGCAGTTAAGCTACTATGTTTTAATCATAACCACTCTCCTTAGATTGCTTTCTTCTGAAATAGGATCTCATTCCAGGTAGAATCATTTCCCTAGGAATAAATGGAGAAAGAACCTACTTTAGATTCACTCATTTAAGAAATGATAGTAGAAGAATGTGCTTTACTCACATGAAACACCACTGTCTCGCTTGCTGTCGAGACTATAAATTTTTAAAAATAAACTATTAAAAAGATATACTTTGATTAGCATTCTAAACTCTAAATGAGCATTTTAATATTCTCTTTCATCCAGATGATGCCCCTAGACTGATTTACTCCTTAGAGATGAGGCTAATGTGTCACTAATTGAATACTTTAGCCGACTTTCTGAGATTACCATATTGAGAGAAGTAAGTCAGACAGAGAAAGACAAATATCATATGATATTTATATGTGGAATATAAAAAATGATACAAATTCTATTTACAAACCAAAAACAGACTCATGGACATAGAAAACAAACTATGGTTACCAAAAGGGAAAGGGTAGGGAGGGATAAATTAGGGCTTGGGGATTAAAAGACATGCATTATTACATATAAAATAGATACACAAAGACCTACTGTAGAGCACAGGGAACTCTATTCAATTTTTTTTGTAATAACATGTAACGGAAAGGAATCTGAAAAGGAAAAATATATAGGTATGTATATGTATAACTCAATCACTTTGCTTACACCTGAAACCAACATTGTAAATCAATTGCACTTCAATAAAAATTTTTTAAAAATTAAAAAAAAATTCCATTGGTTCTTTACAAGGTACGTGTTGTATCCTTACTTTGTCTTCAATTGGAACCTTCACTACCATGTCAGCCAGAATTAAACAAAGTAACATAACACTGCACATATACTTCTCATATATTTCTACAGCAAAAGACAACACTGAAAACAGTGATGGTTGCACAACAAACCTCTCAGAAGAGCGACCTCTTTTGGGCTCAGAGAGAGTTACCAGTTTGATTACCAGGCTTACATTAACCACAAATTCCAGACACTCATTGGCTATCTTTATGCAACTGTTAGTTATCCAAGTGATCTGGGGAAAAAGAGGGGGCAGTGTTGAAATTATTTTTTTTAATGAGAAGAAAGAAAGAGATGTGAGAAATACTGGACAAAGCTAATAATGAACTTAACTACCACCTACTATTGAATTAGGCATAGCCCTAGGAAATTATAATATCAAAAGTAAATGACATCAATATTTACAATACATTTGAACAATGGTTAAAATTTTTAAAGCCCTGTGTGCTGGATCTTGTACTGGGCACTTAACATGCACTGACACATTTAGTTCTTAGAGCCATCTATGAGGTAGATGCTAGTTACACCTTATAGATGAGTAACTGGAGACACAGCTATTAAGTAATATGTTTGTCCAAGATAACAGAACTGGCAAGGAGCTGAGTGATGCACTGACTGATGTCACGTAGTGTGACAGCAAGACCAAACATTTTAGCTGTATGTCCACTGACTCCTACAAAACCAAAAAAAAAAATCTCTGGATTTTTACTTACAGTAAGTCTATAGAAGGGAGGATAAAAAGATGGAGTTTGACGAAAGTTGACAAAGACATTCTTCAAATGTTAACAAAGGCTGACTCTCTTATCATTCTAGTGTCTGATGCATTTGGGGATCATTTTTCAAGATGGTATTTGATAGACTGGGTATATTCTCCTGTGCTTACAGCCTTGTATGTTTTTGTTTTTTGCTTGTTTTTTGGTTTTTTAAGGTAGGAGGCAAGTTGAGTCTGAGCAAAGTATTGTGTTTGTTTCTCTGCCTCCTATTCAATGTGTATATTTTTCTCAATTTAGTAAAGGGTCCAGCAAACGAATAAATCCTCTCTCAGGATAAGACCCCAAAAGTACCCCATCTGCAAACGAATGTGTGTAACAGCTGAACAAAGGCCATTTGCCAGGAGATAGCTCTGGATACGGTGCTCCTCTGTGCTGTAGGAGGACATAAGTATTTTCTTACTTTAAATTGCACCCACTTCCTTTTTTAGACTGTGATTTCTGTGAGCAAGAAGCATATTCTGATTGGCTTTCAGACATCTTTAAGGCCTTTAAAGAGCTCATGGTCTAACATGGGAAGAAAAAAACACATAGAAATTATTAGTGATTCATTGTAATAATATATGGGATGAAACAACATTTTAAAGGTTAAAAAATACTATTTTAAAGCAACATTTAAATAGTTCAAAAAATGAAACAAACAAAAAAAATCATTCCTCTCTCCGTAAGAATCAGAGTAAGTTTCAGATGGGAAGTAGTGACTTAAGATACTAAAAACAAAAAAAATTTTGAAAGGGAGTCAGTCCAGGCTGAGAGGACCACAGTCCTTTTAAAGCTTTCAAATAGCTTGAGAAACTAAACAAACTCAGTATTAATGGAAAATAATATGCATCAAAGTAGTGTGGTAGGGAGGAGGGCAGCTGAGAGGGTTGGGTTAAATAAAGAGGCAGGGACCAGATCTTCCTTAATCTTGTGTCAATATGATGCCTCTCATTTCACAGATGTAAAATATGTCATGTCTCAGAAGGGACATAAAATTGGGCCTGGCACACAGGTCTTTGATTTATAATCCAGTGTTCTTTCCACTGTACCACCCCAACAAGATGGCTTTGCTAGTAACTGAAGGCAGCTATCATGAAGACAACATGGAGCTGAGTACAAACCAATGTCACCTCTTCCAAGAGGCCTTCCCTGATCTCAATACCTTCCCTTTAAGTCACGCTGCGTCATCACACCACCTGATATCAATCTGATATCACCTCCAACACACAGGTACTAATGTATTATTTGTCCTGCTCTAGAACACAAGCTCCTCGAAGGCAGGGCCTTGCTTTGCTAGTTCACAGCTGCATCCCAAGGCTCCCCTCCCAGCATTCTAAGGACTAGTGAGGCACATAACGGCACTCACATGTTTGCTGAATGAACGACAAAGCCTAACTGACAGGCTTGCAGGCAGAGCTGTCTGATCCTGTACAGATCACTTAACTTTATTGCATCTTACTTGTAAATGCTTGGAGTTCAAGCTGATTTGTGGTTTTCCAATCCAACTCTGAGTGTTCCAGGGAAAGGATTACACTATCCCGCCCTTCTTACTCACCCCACCCACCTTCTTCTCTGGTTCTTCAATCGGTACTTAATGTTTTAAGCCTTAGGGTACATTTTTTTTGAGGAAAGAAATTGCCAGACAAAAAGTTTTAAAATTACTGAATTGGTTAATTTCAAAGTCTCTAAAATTCCATGTTTCTAGTGTGTCTTCTAATCTAATGAGTAAACATCTGAATTGTTTCAGCCTAAGAGGTAAAGAATCCTTCAAAAGTATTTTTTTGCTCAAGGGGCCCCACATTTCAAAATACTTCAGAATAAAAATGCAAATAAATATAATCTATTCTCTCTCAAACTTTTAACCAGTGTAACTTGGCAATAGCAAAGCTAACTTAATTTTTCTTCCTTGCCTATTTTCCAGGAACAGTAAAAATAATCAGAAAAAAATTATCCAGAAGAACCCAGAAAAAAAAAAAAGAGAATGAATAATTCACACAGTCTACAAGAGTTAACAGTGAATAACTTAAAGGGTTTCTAAGTCATTTCTTTTAGTGTCCGGCATTAGGCTATATGATTTAGAGTTCAGTGTTTAATAAAAACAAACGTTCTTGAGGTCGCAATAATTCTATTTACCAGCTTTGACAGAAATATGATCACAGAAACCCAGGGTTGTTCCCACCTCAAGTATATTCTAATGTTTGTCTTGAGCACACCCTCAGGCTAATGCTGAAAGATTGCTCACTGTGGGGCTCTTAACAGTAATAAGGATTTCAAAACCATCTTACGTCTTAAATTCTGAAAGTGAAATGTGTTGAATATAACTCCAATTTACAAAGGCCAAAAAGATATGAAATGTCAGACATTATGCTGCATTACTCAAAAGAGGTAAAAAAAAAAAAAGAAATCTATGACAAATGATGGGAGTGAGGTGAAATGTTTTGTAATGTGAAGAGCTGTCAGCACCAAACATTTAATTCACAACTCAGATTACCATCGCAACCTGATTTAGGAATCTGCTCAAATTCTAACACTGTTCTCTTATTTCCAAATCAGATTGGATCATCCAAACCTTTGCATTCCAGGCACAATGGCTCTGCCTAAGAAAACATCCAATTGGCCACTTTAATTCTAAAATAATAGTGATAAAAAAAATGACACATGGTTAGAAGGAAAACAGAAACTTCCTTCACTGAGCAGGCTACAAGAATCATATGGTTTGGTCTGATTTGGCTTCTTCCAAATGAGAAAAAGCAGGAAAGGAATAACACTGCAGTGATGTAACAAGGGATCCAGACACAGCAATGATGTCCTGGCAATGTCACTTGCGCTGTGGCACCATAACAGTTTAAGGCAATTTTGTGCTTCTCCTGGATTACTGATAGACAAAGATCTCCAAACAGCAAGAGAGACAACATGCAGAGAGAGAAGAACACTCTTTAACTTGGTATCCCTTTATTTTAGACCTTTAGCCACCCATCTCTTCATTGCCCTAAAAGATTCATGTATGGTTGGATTTTTCAAACTACTGAAATTTCCCCTTGATAATAATGTTTATCTAATCTTGGAACCAATCACATATTTTGCCAGGAAAGGAGATTCAATCCAATAAATATATAGGGTGCACTTAATTTGTCCCAAGAATTCCCCAAGAGGTTGGGAACAGAATTGTGAATAAGTCACACAAAAGTATCTGGGAACTGCGTGGCTTACTGCAATATTTCTTAATTATAATAAAATAAAATTAGATTATGGATGAGAGCACTAAATAGCTAGAAAGGACTTAAAAGAGAATCTCTTTCCTTCCTTCCTTCACTCCTTCCTTCTCTTCCTTCCTCACCTTCCTCCTCCTTCCCCAACACCTCCTTCTCTGTCTCTCATTCTTCCCCCTCCCACTCTTCCTCTCTCCCAAACCAAGAAAGAGTTTTCCTGATCATCTGTATGTTCTTAAGACTTCACAAATGATCTCAAACCTAGTTAAGTGACCAGTACATGATGTTGCATGACCAAATTTGATGGCAATCTAAATGTATCCAACATGGTAACCACTAGTCACAAGTGGTTAATGAGCATTTGAAATGTGGCTCATCTGAAGTGATATGTGTTATAAGTGTAAGATAGCCCTCTGAATTTCTAAGACAATAGAAAAAATAATGTAAAACATGTATTACTATTTTGATACATTTACATTTTAAAGTGGTAATATTTTATATTGTGTTAGATAATAATTATTAAGATTAATTTCATCTGTTTCTTTTTACTTTTTTAACTTGGTTACTAGAAAATTTTAAACTGTCCAAATAGCTGCATTTTATTCCTACTGGACAGCACCCCTCTAGAGAGATAAGATGGTTAGTTCATTGTGACAGAATTAATATGGCTTCTTCAAAGTGCGAATGAGAGAAACTCTGAGCAGTGGGCATCTTGTTATTCTCTGTAGTGTAAAGAAGACCATCATCAGCAAGGTTGTAAAATAGCCTCCATCAATAATTATGATCATATCAAGACACAGCCTGCTTTCACAGTCTTTGAGTTCAAATGACCCATCCAAGGCCAAGGTACAAGTACACTGGAAGCAGGGAAAGGTGATAACAAGGAGGATGTGATAAGTAAGTTATAAAACAAAGATGAAGAGCCTGTTATTAAGCTGTTATATAATTTAAAGGAGAAAAAAAATCATTGCTAACCTGAGTTCATCCGGCATTATGAAAATCAGTTTTAGAATAGTAATGGGCACTTAAAAAAACTGTCATCTTGCCTCTACTGATTTTAGACATAGGTATTACTACACCGTAGACTTCCATAAGGCATGTTAGTAGAAGTACACACGTATGCACGCATGTGCACATACTTATTTTGAAAGCAAAATTACACGGGGAGAAAAGCTTACTGAAAATAAAGCAGCATTTTGTAGTCATAGCAACCCTAACTTTTTTTAAAGCAACATTAAGGCAAAAAGAGCTCATCAGGAGCTACATCAAGTTGTTATAGCAACCAAAATACGGCTTTACAGAAACAAGTTTGCATTAAAATAGCCCAAGGTTAAAATGGTAAAAGACTTATAAAATATATATCTTCAGAGACTGAAGGTTTCATTTCTACCTTGTTTTAATCTGGACTTGTATCCCCTGCTTCATTAGAACAAAACATTTTCCCAGGCAATCTTTCTAACAAACATACAGCTGCTATGGCAACCAGGAGGGGTACAGTTTTGTAATACCTGATAATAATCAGTAAGGCCAAATTAGTTCATTACTAATAATCTGATCCTTTCTGGGTGAGGAAAAATACTAAATCAAAAATACAGTAAAAAGTAGTCAAATGGGGTTATCTAGAAAAGCTTAGGAGGAATAGATCTAGAACAGGGTTTCTCAACTTTGGCACCTTTAACATTTTGGATCAGTTCATTCTTTGCTGAGCATGCTTGTCCCTGTGCATTTTAGGATATTTAGCAACATCCCTGGCCTTTACCACTAGATACAAGTAGCACCCCATTCTGCTATGACAACCAAAAATATCTCCAGATGTTGCCTAATGTTCCCTGGGAGAAAGGGAAGCCAGATTGTCCATGGCTGACAAACTTTGCTCTAGAAACATTTCATCCATACTGTCCTGAAACTCACAAAAATTGAACAAATGTGAAAGAAATTAAGCTAGTGGATCAATCATATTCTTTGAGAGTGAAGCCTATGAACTACTTTAAGTCTCTGGACCTATGTTTTACCCAGCTTATCATCTTAGATCCAACATTTTACTCTTTACTTCAACTCTCAACCACTCTAGCACACGACAATGTTTATCTTCCGAAAACCCTCTCTCTCCTGTTTCCACAGCACGTTCACAGATAAGCCCTTGAACTCTTCTGCACGTACAAGACAGGAAACTCTATGGTTGGCCCAATCCTTCTCCTCTCACTCCTTTTAATTTTCACAGTTGTTTCCTAGTCATTCTAAGATTTTATTTGGAAATAAAAAGTTACAGTGTCCCAAACGTCCATCTCTCCTTTTAGTCAACTATCAAAATTCTCCATAAACAATCTTGGCTTATTGACTTGATTATCAACTGAGTGTTAGTAAGCACTTAATGTTCCACTTAGATTAAACATCATATTGCCTGGGGCCATTCAATATTTTATTGAAACCCAATGAGTTAAAACAGAATAAGAACACATCTGGCCAACACTTTTTGAGTGACCAATCAAATAAAAATCTTGGGCAAAATGATAGAAGGATAGAAAAATGAAGACGCAGCTCCTTGCCAAAGGTGGTTTTCAATATAGATGCTAGTAGATGGAAACTCAAAATGATAAGCTCCTTGGATGCAGGGAATATTTTAGCATCCTTGGAGGCTACCATGGTACCTGACCCAAAGTAGATAAATAACGAGTGCTAGCCTCTCTGATTTAAGACCTGTGCAGCTACTTAAGCTCAATGTTTTAGTTACATAAATTGAAGTCATTATCATTAGCATAGATGACATGTGGCCATTCAGATTTTAGGGGGTATATCTTCTTCTAGCTCTTTCCATCAATGTAATACTAATTTTGTCCCATATATCTAAAAAATTTTACAAAGCAATTTTTGAGAGAGCTCCTTTTTTTTAATTTCCATATCATGTTTCTCACTTTTTTTTTTTTACAAAACCCTATTCTTTAGAGGAATGTCAGAATGATTCATTGGATTTATATAAGTAATATATGTATCTTTTCCATTCTGTTTTCCAACACAATTCTCACACCTGTATTACTTTCTGAAAGACCACAAATACTGCTGTAGCATTTTATACCTTCTTGTGTGTGTGTCCATTGATTTTTCTTGCCAAAGGACCCTGAGAGACTTGGCAATAGTCTGTACAGAAAGCTTTTGAAAAGTAAATACAAACTTTTCCACTGGAAAAACTGACAAATAACCCATCAACTAGAAGTTTCATTCAATACCATTTAAAAACTGCTTTATGAAGAAATATGAGATATGCCAAGGGACTGGTCAGGATCTACTGCTCCTAAATATCCCATCTGTCAGTCAAAACAGATCATTCCTTCATATTACAAATACTATTCTCAGTATCCCTTAAATAATTGGGTCCTTGAGAATTAGAGAACTTGTCAAGGGTGAATGTTAGAACCTCATGTGATTGGAAAGTGCTCGTGATTAGAATGGGATAGCACACAAACAGTCTCTAACTTATGGACTTATGATTAATGGTTTGCTAATAATGAATTAAAGGGCAATTCTTAAAAGGAGAGTAGAGTGAGATACATTTTTGATTTTGACCTTCCAAAATAAAATTATGAGTTTTCTTTTAACTCTAGAGGTTAGTTTTGTTTCCTAGCCAAGAAGAAAGCATATACCAGCTAGGGTGAGAATGAATTTGAGAGGAAACTGAAAAATCATACTTTTGCTAGGCAAAGTTAAGTCCCTTTGAAGGTGGCTGATTCACTCAAAGCTTGGTACAGGGACAACAAATGCTCTTTCTGCCTCCAGACAAAGTATGTAATCAATCCAACTATATAAGAGTTACTTTTTTCCATACCTTATACAAACCAGAGAGATTACTTGCTAGAGCCTCACGCTGCCTTTGAAACAGCACTGACCACTGCTCACCATTAGTTCAGCTTAAATAGGACTTTACAGTCTCCTCTGTAAAAAGGCATTTGAGAAGCAATTTAAAAAACTACCTGGTGGTGTTTACTTTTATTTTATCCTTTCCCTAGCTTTCAAATAATCAAATTGATTATTACTTTAACTGGTATTTCTAGCTTAGAAAACTGAGAGAGAATGCTGTTCAGAAGAGCCAAGTGGGAGAAAAAATAGTACACTGGAGAACATCTTGGATATCTTAATGGCATTCCATGAGTCTATTGAAAAATAAACACCTGAACTGAAATTACAAATAGACAAAGGCAGGACTTAGCCATTTGAAGAAGAGGAAGCGGGACAAAAAGGGAAGCAGAGGCCCATGTCCTCGTTAGCCTCCTACGTTCTACCCAATGCCCCTGAACAAGTTACTGGAATACCACTGAGTTAACAATCTTAAATTATTATGCCCCTGGTTTCCCTTCTACTTAAGATTACTCTTCATGGAAAAATGGGTTTCTGGGACCTAGGATGACTACAGTAGGTCACATAAGCAAAAAAAGAAGGAGCTACTGAGAGGAGAGTGATACCACAGGCAAAACTTTCTGGTTTCATTCAAAATTGTGCCCATTTATTCACAAATCCACTCACTCAATTATGTTTTGAGTGGCAAACTCATGTCAAACAGTGTGCTTGGTAGCATTAATAAAATGTTCAGGAGAAAGATACATGGTTCCTGCCTTTGAAGATTTTGTAATTTAGCAAAGGAACAGAAATCAGCCAAATAATCACAAAGTAAATGTAGTAGGTACTGATGGCAGAAGTATGCGTTCCCATGAAAGCATGAAATAGGTGAATTTGACCTGGTAAGGGAGGTCAGGGAAGGCTTATCTGGAAAAGTGATGATTGGGCTAAAATCAAATAGATGTGAGAAGAGCCAGATCCTTACAGAATACAACTTGTCAAAGCTAATTTAGGTTACCGCTGGGGTCTGTGGGATCTGTGTGATTCCTTCTCATGTATCTATGAGCATGGCCTCACTTCATAACTCCAAATAATTTTAAAACTGAAAGGCACTTAAAAATAAGATCAGCCAAACTTTTAAAAAATTTTCCCAATCCAAGTTTTTATAATTCCACAGTCTATGCCCTATTGCCTGAGTATAGCAGCAAGAGGCCAGGGAAGTACTGTAGTTACTCCAGCTTTATAGTCACTCTACGGGTTAACGTAAAGTCTATAACATGATACACTTGACTATTTGAGTGATCAAATAATGCCCCATTTCACAGGCAAGAGGAAATCAACTGAGTGGCTTCAATAGTGTGACACACTACTCCTCCAGGCCAGACTGGGGTTGGAATGGCTGAATGACAACTTGCAAAACTGGATTGGACGACTTGGCAGTGTGGATTAGGCTCAAGGTACAGGTTTATTTAATAAAATCTGAAGGGAACACAACTATGAGGCCACATCTCACAGGTGCACGTGCAGAGATGGATGGAACACAGAGCAGGTGCATCATGGTCATTGCAATTTTGTACATTGCACCATACTATGCATTAGATATGCAACAACATATTGAATGTAATGTGTTGTGATATAATATTAACACACCATTTATTATATACATTCAACTGTTTCCAGACTTATTGCTACCTGCAGAACATGTTCAAGAGTCAGACTTCAGAGGTCTTTAGTGGTAAAACTGACATCATTTTGGTACCATGTTTTCCTGGTAACATGTGACATCACTGCAACATCCCCTGTCTAACTCAATGTAAATAAATTAGTAGGCCCTCATTCCTTCACCATGTTGAAAAATATTTTCTCTTCCTACCTGCACTTGAATCATTTAAGATGCTAGTTAAAAATGGAGATTTCAGAGCTCTATTCCAAATCTACTGAATCAGCACTCTGAGAGTCAAGCATCTAATTCAACACTAGCTAGTTTCATAATCTATCCTGGCCATGGTTGGCAGGAGGCTGAGCTAAACCAGCTGGTAGAATCTGGCATTAGACTTGCTGATGTAAACCTAGTGTCCTGGCCCCCTGTCTGCCCATGGAGTTGCTTGTTTGCCCCCTTTAAGGACCAGAGCATCTGCTACGGTTCCTAATACTCTAATTTTGCCCCTGGAAGTGGGGCTCCAGTCTAACACTCTGCAAGAATTTTTGTTTCCCAAATAACCACCCTAATTCTTGGCTACTCCATCTCCTAGAAATTTCACCCCATCCCCTGTGTCCCTTGTTATTATGTGATTCTGTATCAAAGGGAGGTGAGCCAGACAGACCATGCTGAATATACAGATTTATAATCCAGCCACTTGCTAGTCCAAGTGTTTGTTACACACAGAGCAGCACCATCAACATCATCTGGACAATTGTTAGAAATTCAGAATCTTAATCTTCACCCTAGACCCACTTTAGTAGGCTGGTAATGGTTCTCAAAGACATGTCCTGGTCCCAATCCCTGGAACCTGTGACTGTTACCATTTATGGTAAAGTGTTCCCAATTGTGATTAAGGATTTTGAGATTATGCCAGTTTATCTGGATGGGTCCTAAATCCCCTCACACATCTCCTTACAAGAGAAAGGCCAAGGGAGATCATACACACAGAAGAGGAGAGGGCATCATGAAGACAGGGGCAGCAATAGGAGTGATTCGGCCACAAGTCAAGGAGTCACCAGAAGGCAGAAGGCAAGGAATGGATTCTTCCAGCAGTCTCCAGAGGAGTACAGCCCAACTGATGGCTGGATTCCAGCCCAGTGAACCTAATGTCAAAAACGGCCCCAAGAACTGTGAGAGAACACATTTCTGATGTTTCAGGCCACCCAGTTTGTGGAAATTTGTTACAGCAGCTGTAGCAAACTAATACACAAAATCAGATGTGCATTTTAACAAGATCCACGGAGACTGAAATATACTGAAAGTAGACAATCAGTGGCTGTAACTACATCAGAACTCCCAATCAAGCCCAAGTTCACCCCATCTTCTTTGCATCATATAATTTGGAGAGCCAGCCTCCTTCTCAGTGTCATTCTACAGCTGGGTCAGTTTTCTGGCTCAAATCTGTCCAGTCACCATTCATTCCAGTTCCACGTTGACCACGACCTGTATGCAAACATGATTGCAGCTAATCTCATCTAAGATACAAGAACACAGATACTTAATAACCAAATATCAGTTATCAATGGGAGCCTGAAATTAGGTCAACTTTTGGCCTCAATAGAGGGTATTCCTTCTTACAAGAAATTGGCTTTTTTTTTTTTGGAGACAATCTATCCCTTTTATGAGGAATCCATTATCAATAAATTTCAAAGTACTATAATATATAGACTACTTCAGTGGTACTGTAAAATCAAACTAGAATAAACTACATAAGAAGAGATCTCCAAATTCCTGACATGCTCTCTGGAAATTGTACATACTTTTAAGTGGAACTGTGGCATTCTTCTGCTTGAGTTATTCTCAGACTCTATTCAGCAAAAACATTATTTTTTGACAAAGTAAAAGTATGATTTGTTAATCTAAAAGTGCATAATGTTGATATTAGTGCCAGCCTTTTACATTGATAGTAATTATTTAATATTAAACTTGGGAAGGCTTAAATGAGGAACAAAGCCACCACACTTCAGAAGAAAAATAATCGCTACCTTTCCAAGGAGCTATATCAAAATCTATTGGCCCTAATTGAAATTTACTATGCAATACTTCTGAGGATCATTATAAACATGTATATTTCTCTCATGAGGCACACAAAACTGGTCAGGATATTTGAGGTGAATGTCAGTTAAGGTTAATAAAAACAAAAGGTCCTCTTTTTATAAGAAAAACAATGGCAGTGAGTCCTCAAATCAATGTACACTAATGAGCCAAGTTCAACTGAAACTTGGGGTGGGAATAAGGAGGAAGGAAAGTAGCCTGGATCTGTTGTGAATGTATGCTACCTACCATTCTTGGATAGTCCCAGAGAAAGACAGCGGCCATGGAATCCTCTCATAGAACCACAACCAATATGGCAGGCAGGAGATGCAGGAGATGGGCTTCTCGCCAACTTTGTCAATAGACAGGTACTGATTGTGGGACGATGACACAGTTAGAAGGTCTGAGCTATGAAAGTCAGCACAAGCAGTGGTGAAACATATAGTCCGTACTCTCAAAGATTCTACCTGCTCGTGTAGGAACTGAAATTAAACACCCAGAAACAAGGAGAGAACTAGTAGGTCCCACTTCTGCCTTATGCCAAGTGTTAACATAGGTTTCATTCATTGCAGCAACTCACCAAATCATTCAAAAGCAATGGTCTAAAGGCTTTATTTACTTCACTTTCTTCTTATCATTCAATCTTTTCAGCAATTCTTAATACAGAATAGGGCAGCCCCTTTTATTTCCTCAAACCTTATTTGATTTCATCTCTAATCTTCAATCAAATGAGAAAAAGTATCTATTCATTTTTTCCCAGTTTGAGAGCCTGCAGCTACAGAAATGTTTCTTTGTAGACTAGCCTCCTGGTAGAACTGTCCAGCAGCTACACTTACTAATTAGAATTAGCAAGGCAAATTGGAAGCTATATCAGAATGCATTTTTTTCCCTTAATAAGGGGACTAGAGGTTGTTGGGCTGCTGTTTTTTTAATTTGCTAATAATCTTAAAAGGGGCTGTTAGGTGTGAAATGAAAGCATGTGCCTGACCCACTGCAATGTAATCTAATACAATTTTCCAGGCATATTTAATTACCGGGCTCCCTAATTACAAAATCAGAAATGTTTTTCATGAGTGGAAATTTCTGAATCTTTTTTTTTTAAGTTGAAAATAAGGCTATTGGTGCAACTGCGTATCTCAACAAATATTCAAATAGGAATGAAAGAAGATCTCAGATGAATTTTTACTGCAACAGTCTTTGTAACCACCCTTCACAGCCTGCATTCCAGTTCAGACATTATTTTGTTGCACATCGTTAGTTATTAAATGCAACTTCATCTCCTTAACGAGTCTGAACACTTTCAGCAGGGTTGGTGATAACTTTTGCTTCTATATTTTCTCAAGTTCTAACAAAGTGTAAAAACCAATCACTGCTTAGTGAATATTTCCTGATTAAGTGGCTATCTATGAGAAAATCCTCAAAAATCATGTTTCGTCTTTTAAATGTGCTAGTTACCTAAAGATTTTTTCTTTTGTCCAATGACAGAATCGTCTTGAATTTATTAATAGATTTTTATCAGGTGAGGTGGTTCTATTTGTGGTAATGCAGAAGTATTCCATGAGTAAAGAGAGACCGATTAGCAACCAACTCGTTTTACATCTGACACAGGACTGTGGACTTCCTCTTGGAAAGTCTTTTCCTGGAACTCAAATATGACAAAATTGTAATACACACATGCACACACACACACACACACACACACACACACACACACATATACAAACTTTTCCTTACTAACTCCTACCTATTTGTCAAACCACTTCATGCAATTTTTTCAACCATAATTTTCATGTACTTTGACAACACCCCATCCATACTCACCTCTGCCAAACTATTTACCACTCTGAATTTTAAAAATCAATATTCAGTATATACCCTGAAAATCAGTTATTTCAGGGCTGGCAATCACATGTGTCCACATTTCTGGTACCTCGTGACGTTTGACAGAGAGTAAGTGTTTCAGAAAGTTTTGAAGAAATGAACAGAGGCACCTCATTGCCTTTCCCTTTATCTAATTCTTATCGGGGAGCAAGTACCACCCCATCCCCTCAGGTCTAACTATTGGGTTACAGAGAGAAACAGAAAACAAACACGATGCCTACAGAGCGCACTAACTGCACAATCAGCCCGAAAATTTATCCACCTGGTCAAGCTTTATAAACCTTTGTGTCTAGTGACACAGTTTTAGATTTTAGCTTCACACTCAGAGTGCTGAAAGATACAATGGCTGAGCAGTATTATAGAAAAGAGAACTGATTTTACTAATGCATGAAACAAGGGCAGCATTTTTATGCTAAGCAACTAATTTTTGGAAAGGAAATCTCTCTACAGAAAGAGGAACCTTTTTTCTTGGTGTCAGGACAATTTTTTCCCCTGGGGTAAAATACTCTTTTCACAATCGAAATGTTTGGAGAATGTATGAAAGTAAAGAGAACAATACTATCCTCTTTATATGATGTGTGACACACAACAGAAGGCATGCGGAGGGCGCCAACAGTTGGATTCGAGTTCCACATACCACCACCTGTTCTCCAAGGGAAAATGGCGGTGGAGGATAACTTCACCAAGTCACAGTTTCCTCTTTTGTGAAATGAGAAAACAGAAAAGGAAAGCTCATTGACAACTAATGTTTTTCTGTTCTCCTATCCAGATTTACAAGTTTGACCCCATGGATATGTTTGTGCCAGATGCTGAAAATAAAAGAATTTCTCAAAATCAGTCACAACTGTGTTGGTCTGATCAACAGTGAGCAGAAAAGAAACAAAACAAAACAAAACACGAAAACACGGAGTTGTTAAGGGCCTTGAGAATCTATCTAAGCTACCCTCTCCCATCAGTATGTACAGCTGCACCTCAGTCATTCCTCAAAGCTCTTCATCTCACACTATGTCTAAGGAACTTAAAGTACATCTCACAAGTCTGCAACATCCCCCCTCATAGGAAATTGCTTTCTTGATTCCAAAGGTAGTAACTCTAGGTTCTAAAATGTTCTCTTCTTATACTGAAAGATACCATTTTTTTCTTTTACCATTTAAACTTCATTTTGATTTTTTGACTCCCTTACAAGTTTTGTACTTGAATGTAAGATAGGGCTTCCAAAGAGAAAAGGAAAGGCAGGGTGTCTACCTCGACAAATGCCCATTTTTACGTTGTAAATCACACAGAATAAAATGTTGTTTTGTTCATTTTGTTAGATACTGAAACATGATTTCTCTCCCTACAGGTTACTGAAAACATTTCCTTTGAAAGCTGACTCACATGAGACTTTTTTTTTGATGGGGGGGGGGTCTTGTTTGTCTTGTCTGGTAGCTTTCACCAACAGTGGTGGTAAGTACGTAGCAGCTGGTTAACACATTCTTGACTGTTGACTGACTAGTTGATAGAGCACACCAGTTCATGAATATCCAGTTAGCAACTCAACAAAAAAAATATCATTCCTGTCCAGCCTAATGACAGGACTGGTTCTAAGACAAAACAACAGCTCACCTAGATGGACTCATATTTGTACTCATACCAAGTTCATACCTTATATACTCAACCAAAACTAAAAACCACTTCCACAAAACTTGATTTAGAATCTATTCAAAAGATTTTTGTACATTTTAAATATTCAGTCTCATCAAAAACAAAAGGAAGTAACTGCATTCTTGGGCTATATTCAAAAGATGATTGTTATCAACATTATAGATTACTTAACCTGGCGATTGAAAGATCAAGTGCTATTTGTTTGGTTGGAGTTTACATGGCACAGAAGAAAGGGAAATTTTTCTGATTACCTTCTTACTGACTGCTATAGAGTTGATCATTTGAATCTAAACTTTTATTTTTCAAATCACAGACTGGCTTATTTCAACCAAATAGTGGAATATATGTTCTTTAAGAAGTCTGATTATAACCAGAATTTGTTCCCCAAAAGAAATTGCCTATAAGTTTGATAAGCAATTCCCCTTGTTAAAAAATAGTAAAATCCATTTAGATGAGAATACCTAGAAAATGAACATCTCAAGCACCAAGGAATACAGATGTAGTCTAGCTTTTTGATTGGAACCTTCTGAGCACATGGTTATGAGGCCTAGTCCTGGTCCCTACCTCAGAACCTAAATTATTATCTCTAGAACTAGTGCCCAGAAAATAGTTTTAAACTGCAGGTGATTCTCATACTGAATTTTCAGGTCTTTGCTCTTGAATGAAAGGTTCAAGGTGCTTTGACCCAGGACAGATAAAACTGATAGGATTAAGTCAAAGGATTGAACAACAGAGTTTTCCAAGATGCACCAAAACTAAACTATGATGCTAAGAAAAACATATGCTGTACACTCAATGTCCAGAGGAATGGCTGGTACACTTTAGGACTCATAAGATGGTCACTGGTTGAATGAATGAACATATTCTAGTCACTGATAAGTTTGCCAAGATACAGTCCCTCCAGGATAGGCCAATGTGCTTAGCACTTCATTCAGTCAGCATCTCTGAATCACTCTGTCTTTGACTTCCTAGTGATAGTTACCTGGAGCAAGTTATAACAATACAACTATCATAGACAAGGGAATAATTCAAGCAAATATTCTGGGTCTATTTTAACCCATATATACTCTGTATGGTTAGGATAGCACATGGAGGTTACTAACAGTTTATGAGTTACTCTCTTGGTTTCTTTTTTTTTAAATTTTTTTTAAAACTTTTTTTATTGATTTATAATCATTTTACAATGTTGTGCCAAATTCCATTGTAGAGCACAATTTTTCAGTTATACATGAACATACATATATTCATTGTCACATTTTTTTCTCTGTGAGCTACCATAAGATCTTCTATATATTTCCCTGTGCTATACAGTATAATCTTGTTTATTTATTCTACAACTTTGAAATCCCAGTCTATCCCTTCCCACCCCCCGTACCCTTGGCAACCACAAGTTTGTATTCTATGTCTATGAGTCTATTTCTGTTTTGTATTTATGCTTTTTTTTTTTTTTTTTTTTTTAGTTTCCACATATGAGCGCTCTCATATGGTATTTTTCTTTCTCTTTCTGGCTTACTTCACTTAGAATGACATTCTCCAGGTCCATCCATGTTGCTGCAAATGGCATTATGTTGTCGGTTTTTATGGCTGAATAGTATTCCATTGTATAAATATACCACCTCTTCTTTATCCAGTCATCTGTTGATGGACATGTAGGCTGTCTCCATGTCTTGGCTATTGTAAAGAGTGCTGCTATGATCATTGGGGTACAGGTGTCATCCTGAAGTAGGGGTCCTTCTGGATATATGCCCAGGAGCGGGATTCCTGGGTCACATGGCAAGTCTATTCCCAGTCTTTTGAGGAATCTCCATACTGTTTTCCACAGTGGCTGCACCAAACTGCATTCCCACCAGCAGTGTAGGAGGGTTCCCTTTTCTCCACAGCTTCTCCAGCATTTGTCATTTGTGGGTTTTTGAATGATGGCCATTCTGACTGGTGTGAAGTGAGACCTCATTGTAGTTTTGATTTGCATTTCTCTGATAATTAGTGATATTGAGCATTTTTTTCATGTGCCTATTGTTCATTTGTATGTCTTCCTTGGAGAATTGCTTGTTTAGATCTTCTGTCCATTTTTGGATTGGGTTGTTTGTTTTTTTCTTATTAAGTCGTATGAGCTGCTTATATATTCTGGAGATCAAGCCTTTGCCGGATTCATTTGCAAAAATTTTCTCCTATTCTGTAGGTTGTCTTTTTGTTTTACTTATGGTTTCCTTTGCTGGGCAGAAGCTTGTAAGTTTCATTAGGTCCCATTTGTTTATTCTTGCTTTTATTTCTATTGCTTGAGTAGACTGTTCTAGGAGAACATTTTTGAGATGTATGTAAGACAATGTTTTGACTATGTTTTCTTCTAGAAGGTTTATTGTATCTTGTCTTATGTTTAAGTCTTTGATTCATTTTGAGTTTATTTTTGTGTATGGTGTAAGGGAGTGTTCTAGCTTCACTGCTTTACATGCTGCTGTCCAGTTTTTCCAACACCATTTGCTGAAGAGACTGTCTTTATTCCACTGTGTTTTCTTGCCTCCTTTGTCGAAGATTAGTTGACCAAAAGTTTGTGGGTTCATTTCTGGGCTCTCTACTCTGTTGCATTGGTTTATATGTTTGTTTTTGTGCCAAAACCATGCTGTCTTGATGACTGTAGCTCTATAGTATTGTCTGAAGTCTGGGAGAGTTATTCCTCCAGCCTCTTTCTTTCTCTTCAGTAATATCTTGGCAATTCTAGGTCTTTGATGGTTCCATATAAATTTTATTATGATTTTCTCTAGTTCTGTGAAATATGTCCTGGGTATTTTGATAGGGATTGCATTAAATCTGTAGATTGCCTTGGGCAGTGTGACCATTTTAACAATATTGATTCTTCCAGTCCAGGAGCATGGAATATCTTTCCATTTCTTAAAGTCTTCTTTAATTTCCTTCATCAATGTTTTATAGTTCTCTTTGTATAAATCTTTTACCTCCTTGGTTAGATTTATTCCTAGGTATTTTATTACTTTGGGTGCTATTTTAAAGGGGATTGTTTCTTTACTGTCTTCTTCTGTTGATTCATCATTAAAGAAATGCAACTGATTTTTGAACGTTAATCTTGTAACCTGTTACCTTGCTGAATTCTTTAATCAGCTCTAGAAGTTTTTGTGTGGACCTTTTAGGGTTTTCTATATATAGTAACATGTTGTCAGCATACAGTGACACTTTTACCTCTTGTTTTCAAATTTGGATCCCTTTTATTTCTCTCTCTTGCCTGATTGCTGTGGCTAGGACTTCCAGGACTATGTTGAATAGGAGTGGTGATAGTGGGCATCCTTGTCTTGTCCCAGATTTTAGTGGGAAGCTTTTGAGTTTTTTTACCACTGAGTACTATGCTGGCTGTAGGTCTGTCATATATAGCTTTTATGATGTTGAGATATGTTCCCTCTATACCCACTTTGGTGAGAGTTTTTACCATAAGTGGGTGTTGAATTTTATCAAATGTTTTTTCTGCATCTATTGAGGTGATCATGTGGTTTTTGTCCTTTCTCTCGTTGATGTGATGTATTACATTGATTGATTTGCGTATGTTGAACCACCCTTGTGTCCCTGGGATGAACCCCACTTGGTCATGATGTATAATCTTTTTTATGTGTTGTTGGATTCTATTTGCTAATATTTTGGTGAGGATTTTGGCATCTTATGTTCATCAGTGATACTGGCCTATAATTCTCTTTTTTGGTAGTGTCTTTGCCTGGTTTTGTCTCTTGGTTTTTTTAAGTCCCTGGTCTGGCAAGTAATCCTCAACAATCATTCTCTGAAGTAGAATGTGTCATTATTCCCTCTTTCAAATGGGGAGGACTTAGGCTCAGAAATGACTTGAAACTTGTACAGATTAAAGCCAAGTTTTCTGGAGTCAGGATTAGTAGATCCAATTTCCTTCAAAGCCATTTCTCTTGTACCAAGCTGCCAACAGATTGGTATAAATAAAAAGCAAGCCATGTATGTATAAATCTACTATGTGAGAGTAATCTTACTATCCTAAATTGTATGTTACTTTATACTAAGGCAATATATACAAGTATTATAAAAATTCTTTGAATATTAATATATTTGAATTCAATGGCAGAGAAGCTTACTCTAGCTTTCAATATAAGGCAAAAGTTACTTAGAAATATAGACTCTGTAAGGACTCTCTATGATGTATACTTGGCTTTGGGTAAAGAGCTAAAATCCTGACACAGAATAAGGATTCAGTGTTTGAAATGGGTCATTTATTTCTTGCGAAGTATGTAAATACACCTTAAGGAAGACTCAAACAGTTGCTATTCATTATAGTTTTGCTTTAGGAAAGTTCCCTTTCTGCAGTTTGATTCTTTATTTTTTCCTTCTGGAAATAAAGCTCGGAGTCTTTATAGTTGAGGGGGGAGAAGTGGATTTGAATGATAGAAATTTTCTGTCTAGAAACAGCCAGCTCTTACATTTTTCTCCGATGACAAAAATGAGAACTGTGTAGGCATATTGTTCATAGAAAAAGACTTAATAAATGAGTACTGAAGACACTGAGACCCTTTTTAGTGATGTTTGAGTACAAAGTTTATGAATTAATCAGAGTTTACTCTCATGTTTGTATTTATAAAACATGCCACACCTAAAGAACCATATCTCCCTTGAGAAATGTTTAGTCTGTCTCCAGACAGGAATGATGATATAGGTCACATCCTTTTTTCATGCTTGAAACAACTGCTAGAAATTTAAACACATTCACTGAATTCCCTTACGATTAGGGATCTATATCATCACCCATCTCTGCTCTGTTACTAACATTTAAGTTGGCTAGAGAATATTAACATAATTTGGGTATCAGACAATGGAAAAAATAACACAAATACTACCTGTTATGAGTAAGAAAATTACTTTCTTTGTAAGCTTGTGCTCAAAAATTTTCAAAACAGAGCTACTTTTAACATGTACAGCTGTGACCTAAGCATGTATAGAATCACTTTTCTTGAAGGGCTTTAATACAGCTGAAGAAAGGTAACATTTTAAGAAAGTTTCCTTAAACATAAAGGAAGAATAAAAAGAAAATGCTGTCATTGCAGGGGACCCATACACAGACACACATAAACTCAGACCAGTTTATAAAGAAACAGAGAGCAAGTTTTCAATCCAACAATTGCTTATCTAGACCCAAAGGCTGGGAAGAGATTCCCAGGACATTTTTGCTTTCTTTGTCCTGCTGCTACATGACAACTATCATTTTTTTTTTGTCCTGCCACATAGGGCAGATTCTCATATCTATCTTGTTCCTTACTCTGCTCCAGTCAAAAGAGCCAAAGATAAACTTTCCTGACTCCCTTGAGACAGTCATCATTTTCTCATGAGGGATCTGAGGTACAGACCTCTTCTACAGCAATTAGAAGGACTAGATTATTTTCATGAGTGTGCTTTTTGAGATCTATGTTAAAGTTAAGACCCATCTCTTGTAGACTTTTTAGATTCTGCTTTTTTGACTTTGCAGACTCTTTATGCAGACTTATCTTACTTCTTTTCACAGCACACACACACAAACACACACATACACATGCGCATATGCAAGCACAGAATGAAATGCTATTATACAATGTGTCCATGTCAGACCTCAATATAGTGAAACACCAAGTGTATCTTTGATGTCCATTTCTTCCTTCTATTCTCATTCCATCATCCTACTATGGGTCCTCATTACCTTTTGCCTGAAAGGATATAGAGTTGTCCTAATTATTTTTGTCGAATTTGAATCCAAATGCCATTGTTTTATATTAACTCTTCAAAACTACAGTTTTGTTATGTCTATAAGCCTTCAAGGGGTCCCCGGAGGCTACAAATTAAAGATAAGTGCTTTGCCACCTTGGCACTCAAGGCTTCCGCGATTCAAACATCACCTGTCTTTTTTACTTTTTCTCTATTTCTCTAATTCTGGGTCAACTGGAGTACTCACTCTTACTGGAATGATTTTTCCTTTTCCACTGTCCAGGTTTGCTTATGCTATTCCCTCTGGATAGATTGGCCCCCCATCTTGGTGGATGAAGAAAGTCACGGCCATATCAGTAAACAAAGAATGTTGTGACCATCAAGCCATTAGCCACTGCAGCTTCCCCCAACTGTGCACCCTGAGGGGATTTAGGATGCAGAAAACCAGGATACTGGACCTAGATAGTTAAGGTGCATATCAAGGAATGATTTCAATAAGCCTACACACTTGCATCTTTTCATATATAGAAAAGTGCTAAATTCATTAATTTGAGATGTCTTGTTTTTCTTTAATTAACAGTAATCTTTTGATGTTTCAGCTGTTATTTACTTGTTTGTTTGTTTTGCAAAAACTCCTATATCTTGGCTCTTCCGTTACCTCTTCTGAGCAGTCCCTCAGAGCTTTCTGAGAGGCTATCTCCTGAGCTTAAGTCCTCAGTATGTCCACTAAATAAAACATAATTCTCAACTTTTAGATTGTGCACTTTTTACCAGTGAACAATCTTTAACCAAATTCTTTCTCCTTAAATGAGTTTTTTTTCCCCTCTTTGTTGAAGCCACAGGCACTTTACTAGTCTTTAGGGTTCTCTGTTCATCATGTCTTGAATTACTGTTAAGTAGATGCTGGTCTTACCCAGGTATCCAGATGGACTGCGGAAGCTCCATCTATCTCACCTCTGTGCTTCCTGATGGATGACATGTCGATAGTAAATGTGATATGGGAGTTGAGATAACTTAGCCAGAGATATAACCTCACTTGGTGTGCTTCCCATATCATGGGCTTGAATTCCAAAGTTATAGACAACCAGAATCAGCATCAAGGGATGGAAGGGATGTTTATGATGAGTTGCCTATTTAGATAATTTCTGTTCCATAGAAATATAATATGAGCCATGTGTAATTTTAAATTTCCTAGCAGCCATAAAAAGTCAAGTAAAATAGACAGATGAAATTAATGTTAATATATATTAACCCAATTTGTCTAAAATATCATTTAAACATGTTATCAATATAAAAATATGAGATGCTCGTTCTCTCACCCTCATATATATATTTATATTCTAAGTCTTTAAAACTGGTGTGTAATTTATACATATAGCACATCTCAGTTAGGACTAGCCATATTGCAAGACTCAGTAAACTACAGGTGGCTGGTGGCTACCACGCTGAGCTAGATTACTGATGATCACCACATTGATGAATAATTTCTCATTTTAAAAAAGATTGCATTCTCCTTTTTTTTTCCCTCTCCAGACTCCTCTTTAGATATATATGGTGCTGAAATCTCCTATATATTTCCCGGCATATGCAAATAAATGATTAGAGAAGAATTTTCAGAAAGCAGGGAAGTATGTACATAATACAGGTATTATGAAACTTCCTTAAATGACATTAAGCCATTTGTAGGCAATATGAAAACTGAAACTATTAGTTTAGTTTTGAAAAAATGAAGTAAAGCGCTAAATTGATAGTCCTTGAGTAAGTGTAACATGCAAATGAGATCCACATAAGAAACAAATTCTTGATGGAGTATTGCATAACTTCACCAAAATATTTTAACAACCTGAATTAGCCTTTTAAATATTGTTATTTTATAAATTGTAGAAAAGAGCATGATCCTATTTTAATCCTCCCAACTTTATTTTCCTTTACAAACTGCTCTTTAGAGAAAGAATTTAAGTGATGATGGAGAGAATAGTCACGGGAATAAAAAGTTCATCTCCTGAATTTCACTGTTAACCCCTCTTATTTTATAATTGTTGATGTTTATCTGTCTCCTACCTTAGTTTGAGAACTTCTTGAATAGAGAGAACATAAATCTTGTCAAATGGAGATTTGAGTATTTTATTTTATAATGCACTTGGTTATAAAGACCCATTCTATCACATGTTATTCTTAGGTTCACTGGGGTAAAACATGCAATAAAGAAAACTAATTAATTGAAACTAATCAAATCCTCCCCAAACACCTAGATTATTCTCTCTTTGTATTATACTTCTATAACAGACTTTTTTTTTTTTTAAATCTAGGAGATTATATGATGCTGCAGGGAAAGAGTAGCTTTGGAAAGAGGAGTCTAAGTTCTGTCTCTGCTGTTTACCAACTATCCCACACAAGTTCTTTCCCTTCTCCGAGCCTGTTTCCTCAGCTGTGAAGTGTGCAAAGGACATCTGTTTTGCAAGGTGATTATCAGGATTAAGTGAGAAAACATATGGACATATATAACTGAAATTCATCAAGCACTCATTAGCAATTTGTCCCCTTATTCCTCAGTCTGCCCCCTTACTTTTCCCCTAAATACTCCATAAATGTTGGCTTTGTTGAGTGTTGCCTATTATGATTTAATAGGATATCCTTAAGACAAAGGAGTATTCAGACTTGGGGACAAAATTACCAAGAGTAGCCTTTCTGATATGATGATAAACATGTAAGTAAATTCTATGAGACTGGAGACTATGGGACAATGAGAATGGAGCTCTGTTGAACTTTATCAGTCACCCTGACTCTTCCTATCACTTATCATTCGTGCTGCATATTTTGCAGGATTATATATTGCATTCATTTTAGATGATTTCATAAATTAGTCTTTTCTTCCCAACTAGATTTTAAAGTTTTGCTTTTTTTTTTTTTTTTTTTAATGTAGCAACCTAGTAGTCTACTCCTGGAGTCCCAGTAGTGCTCTGGGCACAAAGTGGCTCATAAGGTAGGCATTTAAAAACTACTTTAGTTAATTGACTGACGTCAATGGAAGAATTCTATTCAAACAAAGGCTATTATATTGCACTTGGCAAACAAGGTCCACACCATTGCAGCGAGTTACTCTGAGATTCAATGGAGTTATGAAAGCAATAATAGAAACAAATTAAAGGAAACTAATTAATTCTCCAAAAATACCTGGAAAATGTTACTTCTGAGTGAAAAAAAAAAGGAAAAAAGAAAATGGCAGTAATATGACTACAAATGTCTGATTAAGTGCTAGAGTGAGGGACAAAAAATGTGCTCCAAGGAATTTCAGTTCTTCCTCCAACTTCACTGATATCCCAACAAGAGATTTGGAAAGCTCTAACTAGACAGAATTCTCATTTTATATAACAGAATGAGAAAAAGTTTTTGTAAATCTTAAACAATATGCTATACTATGAAATATTGTTAATTAATCCTATAAAACATGAAAGCTTCACTGCAAAATTTAGTTTGCCTATGTTCCATTCTAGCATATATGCAAATCCTAAGGGCATCTGAGGAATAATTCATCCTACTCACATTAAAACCATTTTCTGTCTCAGTTAACACTGTTCCAGTAATTGTTTCAAAATGAACTTGACATTTGCTCATGAAATTTTAAGCCACCGAAGACCAGAGTAAATGGCATACTGCATGCCGTATGCTCCACTTAAAGAAGAAACAATTTTTATTAGCCCTCATCCTTTTTTATCTTCTGCTTGTAAGTTTATTTAGTATACACATTTCATCCCCTCCTTTGCGACAGGTTTTCAATGATACTATCAATGTCTGATCAACTTTGTGTCCCCCGTAACAATTAGCACAGTTACTTGGGAACACACATACCTATTTATAGAAAATTATTAGCATCCATCAGTGATTTCCACAATTATATACTGAGCACCTAGTAAGTGCCAAGGACTGTTCTGGGTGTTGCAGATACAGCATGAATAAGATTCACTAAATCCCTGATGTCATGGTACTTATTTTCTCATTTTTACTGGGCAGGTGATGCTGGTTGAAGCTGATAACAAATTAACAATAAAGAAAATAATTTTAGTTACTAATGAGCGCTATAAGGAAAGTGAGAGAGATGATACATTAAAGAGTGACTTTGCTTGGATAGAATGCACTTTACATAGGGTGGTTCAGGAAGACCTCTTTGAAGCCCAGATAGTAAAACTCAGAAAGGAATGCTGAGAAGCCAACCATGAGAAGAACCCAAGAAAGACTATTCCAGGTAATGGAAATATTTTGTGCAAGAACAAGGAAGAGGAGGAGCAGCATAAGCGAACATTAAGTGGTAAGGAGGGACAGGTAACATTGAAACTCATGGGTCACAAAAGGATTTTAGTTTGAATGCAATGACTGAAGCAGCTTTGAACAAGGATTGAAGACTGCAGTACTTGATTAATGTTATTTAAAAAGATTTTCCCATCTATTATGTGAAGACAGAATTAAGGGAGCACTAGTCAGTAGTGTAGGTACAGAAGATGGTGGTGTGGACAGAATGCCCACGTGTAGACAGAGGAAAGTGAATGCACTGAGGATATATTTGGTAGATGGGGTTTCATGTATTGAGAGGGAAAAAAAAAAAGAGGAATCAAGGGTGATTTTGTGGTTTTGGTCTGAACAACAGAGCAGATGATGCTTCTATTTAATGAGATGGGAACAGATGAAGAAAGAAGAGGTTAAACAGGAGAATTCAATACTAATCTGGTAAACACTTCTTCGAAGTATGGTTAGTATGTCATAGATAAAGAATCAAGCCTCAAAAAAGTTAAAAATTTGCCTGAATTCAGACATTTGAGCTGGAATTTGAATGAACTCTGTCTGATTTTAAAGTCCATGTCTTTTTTACTCTGTTCCTTTTTGCACTCATTTTTGAAAGAATGAAAACTTGAATTTACAAATGTTCAAATCACAGAATGGCTCGATGCTGAGATACTGTCAGTGTACTCCCCTATATAGAAACATAGTTTTATCCATAAAAATATTTTCCATATAACAATTATGTAAAGTGAAAAGCAATTATAATCTTCAACTGAATACACCATTACTGGTTGAAGTGGGTTCAAAATATGAAAAACGTAAAGTAATAGGTGTGATTCTAAATAACTTTGTGCAAACAATTGCAAAACTAAGTGGGAAAGTGTTCAGATTTCTAGTATTAGGAATTAAAATTTGTAAGATCCCAGGGAATTCCCCACAAATTACCCATGGGGCCTTCTTTGTCTTGTGGCTCACTCATATTTATAAGCAGCTGGTTTCCACTGGAGAGGTCACAAGTGAGAGCCCTTACATCAAGAAGGGGGTTAGAATACATTTTCTCAGAGAAGAGGATATTATAGAATAGTGAGAAGATTTTCCCAGCTAACCCAATTCATTTTTCAGTTGCATTAACATAAAAATTTATCTGAACACTTGGTCACTACTTAATCTGCAAATTTTAGAATATAGATTCTTAGAAAATATATGTTCCAAATTCTAAACACAATGATTTTATGGGCCATTTCAAAAAAAAGACTAGCTTATTATTCTGAAATATATATGTGTTCCTTCACGGTGGAGGGGTTAAAATGAAATTGGTACAGTATGAAACACTAAAGAAGTAGAACAGTCTGCCCTTTGTGTCAAGCAGGTGACGGTTTAATCATACCATTCTACTTGGTGCATCTCTTTAAATGCACAAATTTTTTAAAGCCAAATACATGAATCCTTCAGCATACAGTGAGCTAATTTTGAAAAAGCATAGTCCTAAAACATATAAAAAGAATATAATTGTCTATGCTTAAAGAGAACTATTTGGCACCTAAAATTAATCCTTTCTTTCTTCTTATGAAATAAAAAAAAGATGTTTAAATATATTAAACTAATGTAGGTAAGTGTTGAACAAAAGTTCAATTCTCTTCCATAAAAAATGTTATTTTCAAGAAAGAGGAATATTATAAAAACCTAATAATGTTTTTAAAAATCTTCAATACAAAAAAATAAAATAAAATTTAGATTTTAAATGCAGAAACATGTAAATTAAAAGCATCGGGTGATACTATTTCAAACTCATCATACTGTCAACAAAGTCAGATAGTTCCATGTGTTAGCAACTTCTACCCCTGAAGTATTTAACAACAGGCAAGTTTCCTGGGATGGCTAACAGATGACAATATTTTCATAACTTCATAATATTAATGAAATTTAATCAAAATGCTATGGGGATTCACTCCTACTTTTGACATTGTATTCTAGATATAGTTGCAAAACAAAAATCAATGAATATGATATAATTAAGACAACATTTATTAACAGATGTGTTCACTTTTAAGGTATTACAGTAATATATTACTTTGTCTGAAATTTTACTTTTCTTTCTGTAACAGTATCACAAAAATAAGTAACAAAGGAAAATATTTATGCTAATGTTTTTAATCAGAAATAACAATTTATACAGATGCTGAAGAAGACATCACACTTTACCTTTTCTACATGCATTACCTTTATGTGCATTCTGCAAAACTGCCTCTAAGAGAACTATTATGTCAAAAAAGTCAATTGAACTTATCCTAGACTCTTCTGGAAAAATAATGGCAACACAGGGACAAAGTAAATACAAAGTTTCTCAACACAAAACTGAATTAAATATGCTAAATGGCCTATGGTTAGTCACAATTTAATTAAAGCATAATTTCAAACAAAATTATAATTTTGTAATTTAAATTATACTTTTATAATTATAATTTCTATATAATAAATATAATACATAATTATAAACTGTATTTTATAATTTAAATTATAATTATAAAGCATAATTTCAAACAAAAACTAGAAAGAAACATCACTATAATTAACATCAATTTGCACATAGAGCAAATATAAACAACACTAACACTGTCTTCTAACAGACTCTCGAAGATTTTGACATGAATAGTTCACTCTAAGGCAGTCCTTAAAAGACATTAAAGGATAAACAGAACATTTATTGCTGACAATATGGTTTAATTAAGGGGTCTATCCAAAACTACAATGAAGTATCACCTCACACCAGTCAGAATGGCCATCATTCAAAAGTCCACAAATGACAAATGCTGGAGAGGCTGTGGAGAAAGGGGAACCCTCCTACACTGCTGGTGGGAATGCAGGTTGATGCAGCCACTGTGGAAAACAGTATGGAGATTCCTCAAAAGACTAGGAATAGACTTACCATATGACCCAGGAATCCTGCTCCTGGGCATATATCCAGAAGGAACGCTACTTCAGGATGACACTTGCACCCCAATGTTCATAGCAGCACTATTTACAATAGCCAAGACATGGAAACAGCCTAAATGTCCATTGACAGATGGCTGGATAAAGAAGAAGTGGTATATTTATACAATGGAATACTATTCAGCCATAAAAACCAACAACATAATGCCATTTGCAGCAACATGGATGGACCTGGAGAATGTCATTCTAAGTGAAGTAAGCCAGAAAGAGAAAGAAAAATACCATATGAGATCGTTCATATGTGGAATCTAAAAACAAACAAACAAACAAAAACAGCATAAATACAAAACAGAAATAGACTCATAGACATAGAATACAAACTTGTGGTTGCCAAGGGGGCAGGGGCTGGGAAGGGACAGACTGGGATTTCAAAATGTAGAATAAATAAACAAGATTATGCTGTATAGCACAGAGAAATATATACAAAATCTTGTGGTAGCTAACAGCAGGAAGAAAAAAGGGGCAATGAATATATGTATGTTTACGTATAACTGAAAAATTGTGCTCTACACTGGAATTTGACACAACATTGTAAAATGACTATAACTCAATAAAAAAAAAAGTTAAATAAAAAAAGGGGTCTATCTATTTGAAAGAATCAGCCTTCTCTCTGTTACACTAATCCTGAAGTTCCTGTCTCTGTGAGAAGTTAGACTAGAATGTTACCCTCTCACTACTGACCACCAGGAGGGATTAATCCAATCTAGGCTACTTCTCTGTACTTCTATACTTACTATGAAAATTAAGCCCTGTAAGAAAATTTAAAGTCATAAAAAGATGAGGGTTGAGAGAAGAAAATCTTAAAAAAAAAAAGAAAGAAAATGGCAAAGACAAATGATTATCATGATCTCCAGAAAGAATTTTAAGTGTGAACTAAAACCTAAAAACAGACTTCCTGAAACTAATGATCACATTTTTTGAAAATTCAGGTTATTAACCTGGCCAGCTCAAGGTAAGACTGCAGAGTAAGGAAGTAGAAAAGGTGGCTACAGTAAAGATTGACATTACCAATAATCTAGTTGAATTATGCTTGAATTTACCTGTTAGAAACTATCCTGAAATTTGATAGAAACATCTAGAGAAGAGAATATGGATGTAGGACAGTGTGTCGCTATTTTAACAACTCTCTAGAAGGAGGTACTTAATAGTTTATGATTTATAAGCCTGGACTGTTCTTATATCTTGAAGATGAACATGACAGAAGAATCCTAAGAAACACCAAATCTACCTATTTCAGTGTAAGTAACTGTCACAGAAAATATTTCCGAGTGATTTAGCATCTCCATTAATACACCAAAGAAGAAAAATCTGGATGTCAATTGAATATATTGAAAACTATTCTAGGAAGCATGGAAAATACAGAGGAAAGAAACTAACCAACCAATCAAAAGTAAAACAGTAGATTAGGCAAATGCAAACAACACATGGAATCAGAAGAAACACAGGTGATCAAAACTAAGAGAAACAAACACCAGGATGTTAGGTTTGGGATATTTTTGTTTAAAGGATGGTATAATTTGCCAAATACCTTATTTCATAAAGTCTGACAGAGTCCTAAAATCAATATGTAAGTGGTAGGCGTGATAGAAATGAAAAAATTCAAACCTACTCACCTATAGCCTTCATCATGATAAAATTTCAATAGTATGCTTATTTCCTTTTACCAGTCAGCATTTCAATGGAGTATCATACTTAATGGTTTTCCATTAACACACACACACAAAGATAAATACACAAAATCGCAGGAAGACCAAGCAAAATTAGTATTATTTAAGAATCATAAAATAATGTAATTGATTTGAAAGTTTACATGTCTTCACATTTATGTTTTAATTAGAAATACTAGCAAGGCATTGATTTTAATGGTAATATTGCATGGTAAAAGTTTTACTTTGTTTTGCTTTTCAGTCTATTTAGGTTTAGCAGATTGACTCATACAATGAAAGGAAGTATTGTACTGTACATATTAAACAATAATAAATTTAGAATTTATTACTTTATGAGAAACAATCTGCAAAATATAGGAAATAATTTATATTCTATAAAACAAACTTCCAGAAAAGGATTTTTGATAAAGTGAATTTTTACAGTAATGTAACACCACATAGTCCTATAATATTTTAATGCCATGTCAGAAACTTTGATAGATTTTCTTTAAGTTTGCTACCAAAACTTTATAGGATTCAAGTATATTTCCATTCTTTTAAAAGAGGCATTGGACTTTAAACTGAGCAATGTAAGTGAAACAGAAAAAGTATAAAATCTGCTAATACCACAGGATTCCAAAAGTTCAGGTTTGTAAAACTACTCATTCTGTATCATAAATCTGCTTGAAAATATAAATTATCAATTCCTCAAACAGACACAAATGACAATCAATGTGAAAATAACTCCAGCCTCAACATTCATAATCATACTGGCCAAGTTTAAAAAATATTGATATAACTTAATTTTGAAAAGGACATTTAGGAATGGGATATTGCTGACTTTTATCATCAGCGGGAGGATAAATTTGCTCAACCTTTCTGTCTGATTGCTTAGAAAGATGCACCAAAATATAAAATGGGTATAGCCTTTGCCCCAGTGATCCTCCTATTAGGACTTACCCTAAAAAAATCTCACTAGTATATAAAGGGATATAGAATACAGTTCTAGAGAATTTATATCTATCTATACAAGAGGATATAACACATATTCATCAATAGCACACTTCTATTTTTTGAATATAGCATTGTAGTATTATACAGCCCTTAAAGTTATGTACCTCTATACTTTTTTAATATAGGAAAAGGTCCGTGACACATTGCTGAACCAAAGGTAGTTAACATAACAACCTACATGGTAAGATCTCATTTATATAAAAGTCTGAACCAATGTATATGCACATGCACATTGATATTCATCATGTCTTAAAGGGTGTTTACAAGGCGTAATGAATTTGGGCTGAATTTATAACATACAGTAGTTGTGAATTACAGTTCTGAAGCCAGGTACCTAAGTTCCAATTTCAACTTCACTACTTACAAAAGCTGCGACTATGGGCAAATCACTTAATCTCTTGAAGCCACCATTTCCTTATCAGTAATATGAAAATAACAACATCTACCTCATGATGTAAAACTTCAGCCAAATACCAGGCACACAGCAATACCTCAATAAGTATATTAGTTGCTATGTTTACATTCTTCTTTATTGTACTCTTTTCATAACAATGGAATCTATTATTTTTATATAATCTATCTTTAAAATGTTTTAATTATATATATTTTTAATGAAAAATTAATTATTTGCATAATTAACCCTCTAAATTTCAACATACTTATTTTAAAAACCCTTCTTGTGACTAGTATAAGTCTATTAAAATTAGTATATTATTAGTCTCTGAAATGGCTCTAGTCTCAAAGTTGTACACTTCCTTAGAAATTGAACAGTCCTGGGTTGAGAATTACGAGGCCATGAGTGACCTCACATAGGAAAAGTGGAGCATCATACACATGTAAATGTGCTTGCTATGATCAAACATTGTTTTTATGCATACAATTTTCCAGAGTTTTCCTGCTTGCCAAGGGTAAATGGAACTAATCACAATGAGTTATACATATTGCCAGGAAAAAAAAAAAAAGAATCAAATCTTCCCATTGACCAAGTTAAAGTTAGACCACTCCAGGATAAATATATTTTTCCTGGGGTGTTCTGGAAAGAATCTCTCAGTCCAAGAGATGATTCCTGTGGTAGAGATTTCTGTTATTGTAGCAAGCTGTCGGGTAATTAAAAAGCAATAATAAAACATTAGCAGAGCCACAGAGCACACATTATATACTCTGTCCTTGTGCAGTGT
Source organism: Vicugna pacos (assembly GCF_048564905.1). Taxonomy (NCBI): domain Eukaryota; kingdom Metazoa; phylum Chordata; class Mammalia; order Artiodactyla; family Camelidae; genus Vicugna; species Vicugna pacos. The sequence goes on from NC_132997.1 coordinate 65,679,344, forward strand.
TGATCTTATTTGAATCTTGTGCTAGAATATTACTTTCTGAAGAGACCTAACCAAAAGGCTAACTGCAAAGTGAATGAGAGTACATAAAAATGCAGAGAGAAGGTGAGAAGGGATAACTTAATCTTAAATTGTGATCCTCTTGTCAGTTTGAAAAACAAGCAAAAATCTTTGCTGACACCACAGCCATTGGACATTAGAAGTTTTTAACTTTTTTTATTAAAGTATAGTCATTTGCAATTGATTTCTGATGTACAGCATAATGTCCCAGTCATGCATATATGTATGTATATATATATATATATATATATATATATACACACATATATATTCATTTTCCTATCTTTTTCATTAAAGGTTATTATAAGATATTAAATATAGTTTCCTGTGCTATACAGAAGAAATTCATTTTTTATTTACTTTTATGTACGGTGGTTAACATTTGCAAATCTCAAACTCCCCAGTTTATCCTTTCTCATCCCTTTTCCCCAGTAACCATATTATTTACTATGTCTGCAAGTCTGTTTCTTTTGTAGATGACTTCATTAGTGTCCTTTTTCCTTCTTCTTCTTCTGGTTTTTTTTTTTTTTTTTTTTAGATTCCACATATGAGTGGTATCATGTGGTATTTTTCTTCCACTTTCTGGCTTACTTCACTTACAATGACAATCTCCAGGTCCATCCGTATTGCTACAAGCAGCAGCATTTTATTTTTCTTTTTTTATCACTGAGTATTATTCCATTGTATAAATAATTCAATAACCTTCTGAAACTCAGTTTCTCAACAGTACCCGTGTCACTGTATACAGTGCTCCTTGGGGATCCACAGCTCTCACTCAGTCATAAATTTTGGGAAATGTAGGAGCCAGCAGCTTTTAAACTAAAGCATCAAGACAGAACAAGACCTATTCCTTGTAAGTGATTCTATCATTCACAATGTTACCAATCAGAGGAAGAGTATGGCGGTTAGTTGTCCTTCCTGACATCACCCTTTACTCCTCAAATAATGTTAATTCCCTGTAGCACTAATCTATTCTTTTGTGCCCAAATGTAGACAAGCACAGGCAAGAGGTGTACTTTCATTTTCAAGCTAAAACCCCCACTACCACCATGCGATCTCATGCATACAAAACGTGCTTCAGATTTCTTCACTGAAAAAGCTATAAAGTCTGTTTGTTAATATCTGGCAATATTTATTACTGGCTATGGGCCAGGCGCCATCCTACAAGTTTAACACGCAAAGAAATTGAGGCCCCAGAGAGATTAATTAACTTGGATAAGAAAACTCATTAACAATAAGGTTGAGGAAAGAGGTGATGAGTCTGAAGCCATAAACCAAATGAGTCAAAAGGTCCTGTATGACGCATTAGAGAGTCTATTAGAACGCTGAGTGTCACCATTTGCTATTATTATTTAGAGATACTACACAGTTTGTCTCCCCTTATAACCCCCTCTGCTATAGCTGTGAGTGATTTAAAAGCATCACTGGCAACATTTCAACTTTTAAAATGCCAACCAAAAAAGACCATAGTAATCATGTGCCCTGCCACAGGGAATTTTGAAATTAGTTATAACATCCAATCCTACTTAAACTGAGTCATATTTATAACTGAATGGTTTTTTTTTGTCTCCTTCAATGATGAAAAAAAAACTATTCTTTCACTAAAATGAAGATGTAAATCTTGCTGTCATCCCAAGACATCAGAGATGTAAGCCATACAAACAAATCAAATACATTTATAGATATTCAATAAGCATTTGGCATTGACTTCAGGAATGAATCAAGACAGGATTTTAAAATTGTAGAATAGATAAACAAGATTATACTGTAAAGCACAGGGAAATATACACAAGATCTTATGGTAGCTCACAGAGAAAAAAATGTGACAATGAATATATATATGTTCATGTATAACTGAAAAATTGTGCTCTACACTGGAATTTGACACAACATTGTAAAATGATTATAAATCAATAAAAATGTTAAAAAAATGTTTCTCTTCAAATTTTTTTTAACTAAAATGTGTTTCTGAATTCCTGGGGCCAGAATTGACCAAAAGTAAAGCTGTCTTTCTTTTGAAAACATTTAGAGACTTGAATTTATAAGCATATGAATACACACTCCATTGCCTAATATCACAGAAAGCTGCTAAGTGCTTCTTGTCCATGGCTGTTCAAGAGAAAGGAAATCTAAAATGCTAAAGAAGTGACTGACAACTCAGTCTAATGCTAATCCAAAGCCAGTAGCAACTGTCAAGGAATTTACACAGAAACAATTTCTATCTGCTTTCAAACTGACATGGGCACTCATTTTGATTCAATGTTCATTGAGCATAAATGGAAAGGCTTTTACCCAGTTCAACATATAAAGTACGTTTGCCCACTGACAGAGTACCTAATGCTCCCCAGCCTAAAAGGGATCTAGATTTTGTGGAGCCAAAAGCTCCTACAGTGTGGGGGACTGTTTTCCAGTAAAAGAATGCACAATTACAAGTTCAAAATTAGACATGGGGTTTTCAAAGTGCCTATGGAAGCCAGGAGCTCTGAGTTTAAGTTTTATTAGCTTCATGGAAAACTGGCTTCTGTCTCTAGCAGAAGATTCTCATTGAGTCTTCTTTCAGTCACCGATGAAAAACATGCACCTGATTTGTTTGCAAAAGAACCATTACAATTGTTTTATGGGCGAATTATAATGAATCTAAGTAAACCAATTGAAGCCAATCAAGAAGACAATTTACATATTATGCAGAATTCAGTAATGGCAGTCTACTTTTAGTGATTAAATACAATATGTATTAATTCTTATTCCATATTCAGCATTCTAAAACATACATTAAGAATTCAGAGCAATATATATAAGCTTACAGTGTAGCTGAAGATGTATTTGTATTTTCTGGATAGGGAAAAATGTAAAGGCTCTGTTTATCAGTCTTTGCTGTTGTTTACTAACCTGGATGCAAGACAGGTGAAGGGATCGAGGTCTGACATTTAATCAAGACATTAGGGCTCTTTCTAAATAGTATGAGGCTAGAGTAACATCCCTAAATACTGCCTAGAGATTCTAGGAGAATTGTAGTTCTCTGAATTAGAGAAATTGGATAATTATCTGCATTGTTAAAGTCTTAAGAATACCACTTCTGTTTAAGATTCTCAAGTCATGCAAAGATGTCTTAAGATGTGTATTACAAAACAGTATCCTCAGTGTCCCCACTGTGCTTGGTGCTTGTGTACACAGTTAATTTAGAAGGTCTTCTTCCTTTTAATTTCAAAGAGGAAAATGACAGAGAGAAAAGAAGAGAAACAGCATGTTGCACTGGGAAACACACTGGGACAGGCATTAGAATAATTAAAATCTAGTGCAGTGGTTCTCAAGCTATACTGCTCATCAGACTTAGCTGAAGGGCTTCTTAAAACACAGAGTGCTGGGCTCCACTGCTGGAGTTTCAGTAGATATAGGGTGTAGGATCCAAGAACATGCATTTCTAATGTGTTTCTAGGTGATACTGATGCTGCAAAAACCACATTTTGAGAACCACTGATGTCGTCCATTGTGTGTCTCCACTTCTCATCTGTAAATGGGGATGTCGCCCTGGATAACGCTGAAGGTACCTTTCAGCCTTACATTTTATAATTCCCTGATTTCAACACACTGCCTATACCTATACTCAGGAGCCTCATTCTTTTGTGTTTATTAAATTCCCCCAGTATGCTCTGTAAAATACAAAAAGCCTCTTAGTTTCAAAGTATGATTTCCTTTTGTTGTCCTATAAGAATGATCCTTAAAGCACTCTGATATATTTTGGTTCTTCATTGAAAGACTCAGTATAAATGCAGAAAATCACATAGCAAATTATGTGGCTGCAATAATGATTTCTGACAGTGAGCTCAGATTTTCAGTTTGGAAGGATTGTCAAGAAAAATGAAAATGAACAGGCTTTACTCAGAAATTTTCAAAAGTAAAAATGGAAACCATCAATACAGCAAATTGCTTTTTGAAAAAAAATTAATTTTGTGTGTTCAAACGTGACAAACCCAAATTGCTTTTACTTTTGCTCAAGAACAACAAATACTCAATTTTGATGTTCTTTTTCTCTTTCTCTTTCTCTTCCCTCCCACCACCCCACCCCCACCACTCCCCTAAAGTACTCCCTGTGCCTCTCAGAAAGCAGGTATAAGTTTAATGCCTGTAGTTTGTTCAAGGCTTTCATTATATGCCAGGCTGATTTGCACATCTCTCTGAAAGTTGAAGGAATAATAATAATAATAATAATAATAATAATAATAATAATAATAATAATAATATCATACACCATCTGATTAGATAAAGTACCAGATAAAGTACTAAATTCATAATCTGCTCTACAGAAAATAAGAAATCCTCCCACATTAAAATTACAATCTTTATTATCTTAACCATGCTTGTTTATAAAAAACATTTTACATTCCCTAGGTAGGTGTACCTACCATTCCCATCTCAATAGGGTCATCCTTTTCTGATATTCTCTCATTTTCAACATGGGTCCCAAATTTCTATCTGACTACATCCAAGACCTAATGAAAATATTCTTCCAGTTCTCTTAAAGTAAACCGCTCCTTCTTCATATGAAATATTCCTCCTTTCTTTCTCCTAGGCTCACTCTTTGACGTAACACCAATATAACTTTGTTTACGCAGCACTTGGCAATTTTCACACCATTTTCACCAGTGGCATCTCATTAGATTTTTGAAACAATCCAATGAGTAGTCAGGACACATATTATTATTCCCAGAGAAAATCATAATTTTGAGATATTCACACACTTCATAAATTAAACATAGGATTTCTTTGTGAACTGTGTTCTTTCCAATAAACTTTTCATATTTTCTCAAAATGAGAATAAGTATAATAATAATTTTTATAATTATTATAAATATCAGCTAATATTAACTGGGAATTGTTCCATGTCAGGCACATAAATTCTAATCCTTATTATACCCTTAATTATTGAGGACACTATCTCCATTTTACAGATGAACAAATCAAGGGCAGAGAATCTAAATACCTTGTCTAAGAGTACATGCCAGTACTAGAGACAGATTCAAACTCTGGCAAGTGTCACTCCAGAATTTGTACTAGGAAATATGGGTGACATAATCTAAATAATAAATGAATAAATATATATATTATATCACAAGTAGAAATGTGCATGCAATTTTGCAAAGCTGAGGGGTCCAAGTTTGGTGGGTTCAGCGTCTATAAGGAATCTACCTAACCACAGAGCCAAATAGGGACTGTGGAATAGCTGGTGTAAATGACAAAGTAGAATGATTTTAAAAAGAAGGGATCTCATCCCTTTTGTCTGGCTCCATTTGGACATCGCAAACATCAATTCTGAGAGGATGACCATATCACAGTTTATTTTCGGGGTAATCAAGGATTTTTTTTTTTCCAAAAGAGGCTTCTAAAATAGAAAGTTAAGAGAAAATTCAACAAATCAAAGTAACAGTGGTTTCAGTATGTAATTTGACACCCACAAGAGTACACACATACATGTATGTCTACACACATACTATCATACCCCTTGTACACTACATACTCTTAGAGCATCTATATTCCAATTTGGGTCATTATATCAGGATTAGAGTCTTAGTTATCACATCATCCCATCAGATTCAAGTTTATCTATTCAAGGAAACCTCAAAATGCTGTAGAAAAAACAGAGCTTCAAATGAGCGGCTGCCAATTAAAGAAGTTGTCATGTAAATCTACCATATTAGCTAGCTAGACTGGACAACTATGTGCTAGACAGAGCTGTCAGCATTTTTATGCATTATTTTATTTAACACAACAGCCCCATGAGGGAGTGTATTTTTTTAAACAATGCTAAAGAAACAAATGTAGAGAGATTTCATGTTTTGCCCAAGGCTATGTGACCATAATTTCGGTTTATTTCTGAAGCTCAAAATACTTTGGTCTGGAACTTGAACCCCCTGTTTACTAACTGATTGACTCTGGCAAGTTGTCACACTTCTTGATCTAGGTTTTCTCATCTTAAATAACAGTACCTGCATCGTGCACTGTGATTCAAATTGAATGAATTTAAAGTACACTAAGCATGTAAAGCACTCACCACAGTGTCCAGTAGACGGGAAGTATTTGACAAAGGGCAGATATTACTACTACAATTTTTTCGTTCATGATCCAGCCTGGCATAGAAAGCAGAAATACCTTTGTCATTCAGGTATTCAACAAATACTCTCGAGTGGACCATCTTTTCTCTATATTTTACTGCCTTGAAAAGGTAAGGCAAAGTATGACAAACACCTTTATTCATAAGAAGCCTTCCTAGAGAAGCAAGGTTTCTTAATTTTGCCCAAGAAAACACCACTTCATTTCAGCTTTCAGCCCCTACTGTCTTCTAGTCTTAGCCCAACAGAAAGTGGTTGTGCTCTGCAAATAGCTGGTTAACTCCTGACATAAAAAAAGGATGGGTTTGAACAAGAAGAAAGTTCAATATAAAATCAAGACTCTTACAAGTATACAGGAACTAGGCACAGGACTAGCACTTCACAAACATTGGAAGGTCTTGCTGTGCTGTAAATGGTTTCTGAATTGCACATTTTCTCTCCTTGCCTGCAGATCTTCCCCTGCATAATCTTCTCAGCCCAGCCCACACCCAGCATCACCACCTCCCAAGCCTGTAGCTGCTACTTCCTTACCAAGTCTTGCTAATTTAACCCTTTACAACAATACTGGTGCCATCTCCACCTCTGAACCATTCCTGGTTATTACAAGGTGGCCAAAAGTTTCCTAATTACCAGATAAACTAGCTTCCTGCAACATTAATTTTCCTTGCAGTCTCTGGAGTGAAGGAGAGGACAGCCAAGAAGCAAAGATGCCCAGAATGCTTTCACTGTGTTGGCCATGCTTTGTTTTGTATTTGGGGAGGGAAGAAACTAAAGTAAAAGCCATTTCCTGATCATACTGATGTTAATTTTTGCCATTCAATACTTGCTTTAAAGTTACAGAAACATAAAAACTCTCTTTTCTAACAGAAAAATTGTGCAAGCTAAGTTTACAGTTGACAAAATATGAGAAAATGGGATTAAAATTGTTTCTATTGTGTCCTACATGCAACCAGGTATTCCTCAGAGGAGACAGTGAGTCAGGGGAATACTCTTCTGTCAAATTAAGGAATGTATTTTTGTACACGTGCACACATTTAAATCCAAAAAAGCTGCAAATAAAATAAACTGTGATCTTGTTCCACTAATTAGGATAATATCCTGGTTACCCACAAGAGGAAGGTGAAAATTTTTCATCGAAATGAAAATACTTAAATCTACTTTCCAACTTCAGGGAAGTCTTTTTCTGTTGGGAGGACAAAACACAACGCTACTTCTCCAGGGAATCATACACTCTCCTTCCAGATTAGGAACCACCGTCATTTTTCCATGAAGAAGGAGGAAGATTCTCCAACAATGATGCCACCAAGCTCAAAGGCAAGAAAGTAGCCTGTAAAAGCCTTTTCTCCATCAAATGTAGAGTCTAGTATTTGCCAGTCCTGGGAAAGCTCAAAATAAAAGACTTGAAGACACAAGTGTGGTGTTTTTTAAGAGACTCAGTTAATGGCATTTTGCACCACATATGGCTGAATCTTGTAATGCAAAACTTAGTTCCTCCTTTAGGAGAGGTACCTCGCCAAGTAAAATCCCCCTGGGTAATGTGGTCTCCCCTGAATGCTCTGATGGACAAAATTGAACCTGCTGATATAAGTACTGCTTGGAAATCAGCTCTTGCTGGCTCAGAAAAGTGCCCATGAGGCAGATAGGCTTACATAGGAAAAGCAGGCTTGTCTCAGCTGTGAGGGTCAGCAGCCTGACACAGCGGTCGCAGGAGGCTTTGCTTTTGCTTTTGGTGCTGCAGGTGTGAGCATGAAGTGGCTCAACCCTCCAACCCCAACCATCCACCTACAAAATGTCTTCAATATGTAAGGTAAGGAGGGAGGGATATACATGTTCAAAAAATGAACAGATGGGCAAATCTTAGTCCAAATAGATCAATTTTTAAAAATGAAGTTGGAATGAATCTGATCTATAAAACTCTTTTTTTCAAGTTGCCTACAGTATTCACTAATTTTTGTTGTTGTTATTGTTGCTTTTTGTCCAATGGGATGTTCTTTCTCAAATTGAAGTATCAACCTCTATCAGAAGGACAATGCCCAGTTCCTAACTCCATGCCTTTGCTCAAAGAATTGTGCATCTCTGAATGCCATCTGCCCTCACATGTCTCCAAATCCTACTCATTCTTACAACGACGTATCATCTTATCTCACCTCTCATCTTGCTCCCTTTTCTTCACTCTGTGAAAGCTGATCTGTCCTCCTTGCTGTTTCTCCATTTGCCCTAACTTTTCTTCATCAGAGTTTTTGATCTTTGTGTTCCCTCTGATGGCAATTTTCCCACCCCCAGCTAGCTCGTTTTAATTTAGTCATCTGTGCACATGACAACTCTTCAGTATTACTTATCTGCTCACCCCAAACCCATTACTCTGTTGCAACTAAGAAAAACAATTTAAAAAAATCTAAAGTCACTATGTATATCATCTACCAGAATGCTAGTTCCATGATGTCAATGGATTGTGTGAATTTTGCCTACAGTTTGGTTTTGACAACTAGAGTGATGCCTGGAACACACACACACACACACACACACACACAAAAACACACACTCAAAATCCTTGCCCAATGAACCCATGGCCAAGCAATTTAAAAGAAGAAGGGATTACTTTGTCTAGAGCTTAGGAGATCTTAGCTGCAGTTGGGTTCAATAATTTGTGTCTTTATGGATATGTGTAATTCTCAACCTCTGTGAAATAGGAAGCTGGACCCTCTGGTCTTTGTCTTGTTCTACCTTTGACATTCCACGAGTTAAGCCTCATCTCTGGAGAGAGAAACTTCTAGAAATTGCCGGTCTGTGACAATCTGTCCCTCTTTGGGACTCAAAGTTCTGTTTTATACATTTGGCACTTAGTATTTTTTTTTTCTGGTTTACAGTGATAACTAATTACTGTTTAATCTCTCTTACAACTGGTCTTATCTTCTGAGGTGCTGTTTTGGGAAGAAGTTTGTGACGTCTTTTTTTTTTTTTTTAATGTTCCTTCAGTGACAGATATATAACAAATAAGTTGAGTACCCAGTTTGAAAGAATATTGAGAACATTGCCAACCTCACTTGACCTTCACCTTGTCAGATGATGAAGGTGTCACCCAATTTCTTAAATGGTTTATCTACTAAAACTTGGTGTTGGTGTTCCAATCCATCACTCTGATTTTAGAGCTGATGAATGTTGCATCAAACAAAAGCAACTGTCTTAGAATTTAACCAGAAGTTTTATGAGGTCCACCCACTTCTACTCTGAACAGTGACTACTTCACAAAAATTTATAGGAACAAGTGTTTTCATTTTCAAGGGTAATTTTAGAACCTGCCAGATAAAATGGCTACAATTAGTTGACACATTGGATATACTCTAGTCCAAGTTCATACCCACTTAAATGGTTAAATTGCTGGCTAATTGTACCCATCTGAACCCAATAGGGTAATTCACCTTCAGGCTTCTAAATTCAAGGCCAATCATTACAGAGACTGAAATGAGCAGGGTGGCACTTGGGCACTTTAGGACTGACTGTACTGTTCGGTGTGTGCTCCATTTGTTCCTGTTACATTCACAAGGATGTTGCCACTAGTCGGTCGTCTCGGTGCAGCAGTCTGAGAAGCATGGGCCAGGGCGTGCTCTGTCTTCACACCTGCTTGGAAAGGAGGGGGCCTCCCCTCCCCAGGGCTCCTTCACCAGTATGAGAGAACTATGGAAAGACAGGAAGCTTATTTACACAGCAGGGCAGGGCTCAAGACAAAGACCTCTGGAGAATGATTCTTTAGGGTTTTAGATTCATGAGAAAAAGGATGTATCCTAATCTGAAAGGGCAGTATGAGATCACTCTTTGAAAGAACATGGCACCTACTTTCTTGTTTGGTGTTTCAATTATCAGTGATTATTTTGCAGGGAAGCTTTTGCCTTCAAGTGCTGTTTACTAACTGAGCTTTTATCAGCAAGCTGGCAATAGAACAGATGACCTTCCCTGTGCAGTGTTTCAGGGATTTTCTCTTCCTCTTCTGGGCTGAAACTATTCAACACAGCAAAAAGAAAGGAGGGAGGAGGAACCAGGGAATGCTTTTCTCCACAAAGCATGAAGAGAATTTAAAAAACAAAACAAAAAAAGAGTGCAATTTCACAACCAATTACACTCCTAGCAAAAGCAATTCACAACTAATTAAGAAAGAAAGTTACAACCTTTTAAAACATTAGTGTGAAGAACTAAGGAAAGAAATAAGGCTTGAAATGATATCAAACCCTACATATTAAGCAGACTGTCTGTTTTCAGTATATGAATTATTTTTTAATATTCATTCAAATTCAAGCATTTTACCTGTGGGGAAAGAATGAATAAAATCATTGAAGTGTACCATATTGTATTAAAAAACACTTTAAATATCTTGGAGCCAGATATTGTTTTTTTAAAAAAACAAGTATTTAAAAATTTTTCTTAGTTTTTTATTTTTCATTTTTTTTTGAACGGAGGTACTGGGGACTGAACCCAGGCCTTGTGCATGCTAAGCATGTGCTCTACCACTGAGCTATATGTAATGCCCCAATATTATTTTAATCAGACATGCTTCATGTTCCTTCTGTGTTCAAGGTCATGTGTCATGTTAAACTTCCAAACATGTGCCATTCTCAGGGCCTTTGCATCAATTGTCTCAGGGCCTTTGCACATGCTTACTCACATCTGTATGTTGTCTGCTATACCTGCATGGCTCATCCCCTTGCCTCCTTGATACTTTTGTCCAGCTGTCCCTCTGCAGTGAGACCTCCTTGTCTTCATCAAGAACTGTAATCTTAACCCCTGTCCTAAAACTCTAGTCCTTTTTTTTTCTTTTTCTCTATAGCATTTACCACTAACATAGAATGGAACCTCTTTATTTATGTTGTCTGTTGTTTTGATTTTCCAGCTAGCACAGAAGTGAGACAACTTTTCTGTTTGTTTTTGTCTATTTTTCTTTGATGCATCCTTAGTTCATAAAGCTATTTCTGGGGTGTCCCTCATTTATATGAATTTTACAGGTCAACCCACTGGCTGATATTAGTATTTATTTGGGTTCTTTTGAGACTCATCCACATTCTTCAAATATTATTTGAAAGAAAATAGAGATCTTTGTAAAATTATGACTTCTTCTGTCACCAAAAATATTACTACCATACATGTGCTTTTCCAACTTTGGGGATGGAGTAATACCAGAAGCCAAAGAAACTTGTTGGTGTTACATCTGCCAAATATCAAACTTTAACTTAATATTAACATGTTTCTTTAGGCAGAAATACAAAACCTCAAGCTCTGTATCTTGTGATTAAGAAGAAAAAATTCTAAATCCAAAAGCAAGGAGACACCTGAGAAACTCTCATTTAGAATTAACCTCGGCTTATTGTTTGGTTTAGAAACGTACGTTTTACTTAACAAACTGTGCAGGAACAAAACACTTCCTGAAGATTTTACTCAAAGGTTGATGACATACTTTAAAAATAACCTTGATAAACCTAGATTGTTCTCCATACTGCAAAACAGGCAATAGCACCCTGTTGGAGCCCCCAAATTCAGGGGACTCCAGCTAAGACAATCAGACAGGGAAATTACAGTAATCAAAGAGGGATAATACATTTCAGATAATGCCTTCAGATGTATCTTGTCACTCCTTAATCAAAGAAGAAATTCAGGGTCAGGAGTCTAGCAGAGCTACAAACATCCTAATCCCCTATCTCATACAGTGAAAACACACACACACACACACACACACACACACACACACTCACACACACACTCATTACTAAATCAACAGGAATGTTCCACTATTCCTAGAAGTCTTGGCTAATGGCAATTCATAGCTATGTTAGTGTAATAATACAGTTAGTTTTCAGATGTCTTTAATGGAACATTCAGTTTGATATACTTTTTATATCTCAGCCTCATTATGTATAACCAACAAAACATCTCCTTGTCCCAGATGGAAAGCCTGTGACATAAACATTACTATTATTTCTCACACTTTATGGTAGCCTTTGCTATTAAACCAAACTATACCACTTCCTTGATAAAAATCTGTTGGTTACACTATCTAAAAAAACAACCTAACTTTTAAAAGTGGCAATTTTGACCAATCTTCTTTATTTACTTGATTCAAAAAATAACTAAACACTCCATTCTACTAATCAGGATTAGGTTTTAAATACTAAATCTCCTGCTATAAATTTGAGGTGGTTCTTTATGCTTTAGGAGATTATTTAATCTAGATTCCTTCCTTCTTTTCTTCCTTTCTTCCTTCCCTCCCTCCCTCTTTCCCTTCCTCTCTCCCCTGCCTCAGTCCCGCCCTCCCTCCTTCCTTCCCTTTAAACCTATATCTCTCACTTACTGGCTGTGTAACCTTAAGCTAACTGCTTTGTCTTGCTGAGCTTCAATTGCCACATCTATAAGACAGGGATAATGCCATCAATTTTGCAGGGCGATTGATAAAATCTAAATAAATATAGTATTGGAATGAACTGCAATACAAGAACATCTACAAAGCTGTTTTTAATCTGTTATATGCTACTATGTAGTCACCTATATTGAATCACAAAATCATTTCTAATGAATTGATATGGAATGATATTCTTGCTGCAAAAGTTTTCTAATTGGTCTTTAAAACTGAGAAACAAACATTTAATTGGTTATCTATAAATTATTATTTATCACTAATGTATTTTTTAAAAATTCAGAGCTAGACTTCAGTTAATAATGTGTCAATGTTGATTTATTAGTTATGACAAATATATACATTAACATAAGCAGTTAACAGTGGGGGAAACTGGGTGTGGGGTATATGGGAACTCTGTAATTTCTTTGCAACTTTTCTATAAGCCTAAAATTATCCTAAAATAAAAAACTTATTTAAAAAAATTAGAACTAACTGTAACCCTATGAAGTTCCAAGAGGCAAAAGTCCATTAAAGTGTCATTGAGAATTTAGAATAGACTTTTCAAAGAAATAACTTGTTCCTGTTAAATCAAAAGTTTACCTTTTCCTAAAAATTCTAGGAATTTAAAGTGTCATTGAGAATTTAGAATAGACTTTTCAAAGAAATAACTTGTTCCTGTTAAATCAAAAGTTCACCTTTTCCTAAAAATTCTAGGAATTAGCTTGAACAGAGGCCATGGATTTCTATATAAATCCTTTCCTTTTATAAATCCTATATATCCCACCATCTCAACTGAAAACTGAAACAGTGCTGTATGCTTTTGGACAGATCTCACTCCAAGGACAGGGAAAGAACATAAGCTACCCACCAAGGTAGACTAAGTATATCTTATCATTGAAAGCGCTCACTAAAACCAGATAATGAACATCATGTAGAAAGCTGTGGGAGACAAAAAGGCTGCAGAAGTTGATTATATAAGGACCAGTAACCCTAAAATTAATCATTCTTCTGCTAGGACAAAGTCAAAGTGTGTTTCTTACGAAGATTCTACTGGGAGGAAAAACAGTTCCATTAACATTTGGTAGATCACATACCAGTGTGTCACGCAGGGGAAGACACTTTTGGTTATGTATCAATAAGATGGAATTATATGTAGAAGAACCACCCTGCTTTATTTAAAGTCTATCATAGTTAAGCAACGGAATATAAAATAATGGATTAACAGATATATGGATGTTAATGGATATATAACCCTTCCCCAGACTGCACAAATTGTTGAGACAATCATATACCACCTGTAACATCAGTCGGTTTTTAATTATCTTGTCTAGAGTAAAAAAGAAATAACAACAACAGATTTTAGAAGGATCACAGGGGCAATTTAATATTCCTTCATGAAGCCCTTTTTATGTCTTCCCCTATTTAATAAAAATTCATGCATTAAAAAAACTCTTTTGTTTCATAAACTACCTTTTTTTATTTTTATGATGCAAAGGAAGGCAATTCACAAGACAAGCTATGAAGATGGTTTTGTTTGGTCTCTGGCTCTCGAATTCTCCACTCACTCCTGACAGTCATTAGGCAAGGAGACTATGCAATCTGGAACTGTTTTTCCTCAGTCTCTAATGCACTAATAATGCCTTTTGACTTATTCATGCAATAAGGAGACAATCACCTCTAATGCAATCTGTTGTATGCATTATTTACACCCTCTAGTGCATTAGGAAGGAGTATGGGGATCCAGGGAAAAATCAATGGCGCCTGCTTGCTCTTTTGTCCTGTCAGTATCGTGGTTGCATGTTAAAGAATATCTAAGGTGTTTTCCCTGATGAATACATGCTGTGCTTTCAAATTCTCAATATTATACATTCATTCCACTCTCTCCACACCTCCAGTCAATTGATCTGTCCAAAATGTGATGCTGAAGACAAGAAAGAGGCTCTTCTCTACCTCCTTGTCCAGAGGTCAGTTTGAAAAATATAACCCCAATGACAGGGACTTGCCTTACTAATTCTTTTTCATCTCATCCAATGTGTCTTCACATAACACAAGTACTTGTTTTTCTTAAGCCAAACACAATTTTATCATTAAAGCATTGGTATTAACCACTGAATTTTGTTTTTTTTAAGTAACTCTAATTCAGCTGAGCCAACATTTGCTCTTATTCCACTGGGGGTTTAAGGTTCAGCTGACTCAATTTACTGCTGATGCCATCTCATGCATATTCACTAGCACAGAATAAAAAACACAAGTCTGCCTGATAGGAACACTTCAATTCCAATTACCCTGGGAATAGTGTTGCTGTATGGCAATCTATGGAAATAGGATTGAATAAATGAAAAAAAAATTCGTTTTTACTAAGTAAGATCCTCATTTGATAACAAAATTTTTCTATTTGAACAAAACACTGTGACTTAATTTAAATTTTTCCTTCTTTCTCGGACAAGATTAGCTCTTTATTTGAAGCACAGATTAGCTAGTACATGGTATATTTTGGTTAAAGCTTGCTTCAAATATTTATATAGTTAAGACATAAAATTCCTTTCATTTCTTTTATTCTCTCAACTTGAAAACGTCCTATACAATTGGAGATGATTAAAGCAACGTCACACTTTAATTTAATATTGGTGAATAAGCAGGCACTGTAAATAATACAGAAACTCAAAAGTTTGGTCTCGGTAATTTTTTTCCCCAAAAGTTAGGGATTAAGAAATAACAATTCTTTTAAATACACCTACATCAAAATATATTATTTTCATTATAAATGTACAGAAGATAGAGAAAAAAATGTTTCTGAAGTAAAACAGAAACCTGTGTAGGAAATTAAAGACTGCATAATGTAAATCTAATTTTTCGATTGATTTTTTATTTTAAAATTGGAAGTGAATTCCTGAGGCAGTGCTCCTGAGACATCCTGGTGCCTAAACATCAGCCAGCGTCCTTGTTAAAGGTCCATCTCGTCAGCCTCACCCCCAGAAGTTCTGATGCGATAGCTGAGGGCTACACTCGAGAAGCATGGTCCTAGAAGGTCACTGATGTAGATTTCATGTATCTAAGTGAAAAATAAAACTCTCTTATGGTATATTTTATTTAATTCTTACAAAGTGAGGTGGTACAGTGCATTCATCACTATCCTTTTGTTACTGGAGGTCTCTGAGGTTCAAAGGATGTATTTCGTCCACAATCATACAAATGGTTGTGGGGCAGAACTGGAATTCCAGGAGTGTGTGAATCCCTTTCTACTCATAGCCCCTTCATATGCATTTTTCCACTACTCCAGAATGGATGAAGGTCTCCACCTCTCTATCACTCAAGATTCATGGAGACAAGACGCAGCACCATATCAAAAGGAGAACTATAACGTGACCTATTTTTGGGGGGGCATTCTGTGCCCAGAATACTAATAAGACCAAGGTCCACATTATAAGGATCCTTCCTGACCCATCTCTCCCATGGTCCCTTTTGAAGTTATTCTTAGTTGTTCATCAGAGCAGCATTTCTTAATTTGTAATAGTAGCATTATTATAGAATTTCTTGCCCTAACTTAGCAGCTATAATGTTTAAAGACAACAGAGAGAGGGAAAAGGAACAAGGAATGAAGAGGGAGTTGGAAAGAGAATGTGAACATGGATATTCATATGCATTTCTATGTGTAGGGGAGAGTGTGTGCTATCTGACCCTGGAGAAAGAGAACTTGAAAGAAAATAAATCCTCAAAGTGGTAAATGAGAGATATGTAAAGAGAATAGATTAAAAGTGCCATAAAGATCGATACGATTGAACACATGTGCTTATTTTTCTGCTTCCCAGCAGTATTTTGCATGTTAGAAAAGTATCACACCCTGCAAAAATTAGTTTGAAATGTTTTAGAAATATTTAATGGAAAATATTTTTCAAATTATTTATGGAAGTTTATATTACACAGTATAAGTAAGTATAGTTTTATATATCTTTCCATTTTATTCTTTCTAGGAAGCAATAGACTTCTCATATCCTAGGAACGATAATCTGTTTACTCATTAAACCAAACTTACTCATGTATGATGGAAAGGAATTATCCACATTTCATATTATTAGGAATGCCTTCTTTACCATAAGGGTTGAGAGAGTCTGAAATGCATCTAAGAATTTAATATCCTTCTTCCTTCTCTGTCTCCTTCCCTCCCCCCTCTTTTCCCTCCTTCCTTCTCTCCTTCATTCTCTTTCCCTTCCCCTCTCCTCACCTCCCTCTCACCTACCCACCTTTCTCCTTCCCTTCCTTCCTTCCTGGCTTTCTGGTTGAAGGAATGGGGTTTGGTGGAGGTGAGAGAAAGTAGTTAGTTTTATCTGAAGATGTAAAAACTAGGACTGTTTAGAATCTGGTTATTTCAGAACTAGGGGATATCAGAGCATAGTAGTCCTGTCCTCTCATTATACAAAGGAAGAAACAGAGGACAGAGAAGTGAAATTAACCCTCCGCTTTCCCCCAGCCTCCCCCAGCCTCCGAGCCAAGTCATCAAGTCAAGAAGTAGCACCTAGTTATTTTTGGCTTTTAATTCCCTGAACATTCCAATATACTTGATTTTGTCCTGAACAGCTACACCGCCAAGAGGAAAAGGGTACATACTTGATGTTCTGTTGGTGCTTCTTTTAAAATTAGGTTTCTATTATTTCAGCTCAAATCTTAAAACCTGATTAAACAGAGAAATTTCAGGGCATATATCCTGGGAGATGGTAGTTTTTATCGCCTTCCCAAATAAGTAATCTGATTTTCTGCTTTATAACACAGTTAAAGCTGTTTTTCTTTTCACTTGTATCTCTACATTCCGTTCTTCAATAAAGGCAATTTCTAGCTGTCTTTTTCTCAACTTTGGTTTCCCAAGAGAACTAAACATCCCCAAACAATAAAATTGCACTCTACTAAGTAAAGAAAAATAGATAATGTCAAAAATGTTTCAAAATAGTAATTTGTTCTGTTTCAGGATGTTATTTGGGGGCAGCTAATCAATTTGATTAGTGAGTTTTGATTTGAAAATGTTACTGTTCTTATGGTAAGGGAGCAATCTTTCCTACTCAGCACTCGGAACTACAGAGCTATAAAGCAGAGAAAGAAAAAAATGACAACCCTCTTGCGTTTCTATAGCAACAAAGTACTTCTAAGGAATTCAGAAAAAGCGAAAAAGAAAAGATACATCAACTTTAGTTTATTCTCCCCTTACTATTCTTACATAATCAGGAAACTTAACAAATATTTTTGTTACAGAAAGAGTAAGAATATGTGTAATAATAATACTATCACCTTATCTTTGTATCTTTTTTTTTTCAAGAGTTTAAAGAACTTTTCTACTGCACTTAACAGCTGTAACAACCCACAGAAGGAGAACATTTTTCTTGTCATATTTGAAAAAACAACTGAGGCTTTGGGGTATTCAAAGAGTACTAAAGGCAAACAGTGAGTTATTGCCAGAACCTTGTTTAATACAGAACTCTTTACCTCCCATGGACTCAACAAAGGTTTGTTCACTGAGAATCCGCTATATTCAATTCCAAGACAGTCCTGGGGACCTGGGATGCAGTGATAAATATTCTTTTTTTTCCCTTCCCTTTAAAACACACATAGTCTAATGGAGGGAAAAACACCAGTAAACCAATGATTATACAACTGCATGAAAAATGCACCAGGGGCTATTGGGTCACAGGGCAGGGATCAAGGTGGTATCTCTTGGAAAGGGTTCCTAGAAGAGATGACTCATGAGCAAGTCTTGAAAGATTACTGAATGAATGAATGATCAGGATTTAATCAGGCAGAGAGAAAAGAAAAGGAAATTGGGGGAAAAGGAAAATAAAGCGCACAGGTGTCAAAGCAAGAAGGAACATTCCTTCAGGGAATAGCAAGTCCTTCTTTAAGTTAGGAGCTGAGATCCTGAGCTGAGGCAAAAGGTGGGTCTATAGACAGCAGCAGGGAATATATTACAAAGGACTTTGCTGCCCTTTGCAGAGTTTGTAATTTTCCCTGAAAACCATATGGAACCAAATAAGGAATTTAAAAAGGATTGCCACGGTTAGATTCACATTTTCCAAAGATCATGCTGGCCAATTTTTGAAGAGCAAATGGGGGGAGGCAAGATTTAGAGCAAGGAATCCATTGTTAGGGGGCTGGTACAAGAATCCAGTAGATCAATGACACTGATTAGACTATCTCTTTCTAGAGTACAGTTTATTCTTTAAGACATTCAACTCTTCAGCCAATCCTTCTGCAATCCACCTTCTCAATTTTGATGGTTGGCACATGGATGCATAGAAACCACCTGGGTTATTTTTTTCATGATCAAATAAACAAATAACTGACCCCAGAAGTTGTTATGCTGCTTTCTGTCACAACAGAGGACTGCATATGAGGTTTTCTCTGTCAAGTTACAGCTTTTATCACCCATCATTCCATCTCTTGCCTGTAACTCCTAAATAATTCAGTGAAATCCGAAGAGAGAACAAAAGAGTTCAGCACAAAGATTTTAAATTCTAAAAATGGCTCAACAAAATGACCAAACTTTAAGTAAAGTCTAGATGCAATTAGTCACTAAAGAATCTGGTATCATATTAGTTACTTGTGCCTTCAAAGGGAAAAATGAGGTGAAATTTAAAATATATATATTTAATCAAGTTAATCTTTACTGTTCTCATTACGTTATGTTAATAATTTACTGGTTTTAGGTATGCAACACTCTTCAGTAGATTTAGACTAATAAAATTTGAAATAATTTTAGATAGAACTAAATTGTATTTGGCAGTGTCTATAGTCTGCCTGCTGGCAGGAACCACACTGATAACGCTTAGATTTCTACTGGTAGAAATACTGCAGAAGAAACTTCATGGTTAATAATTGATGAGATTTCCACAATGAAAAAGTTTCTTAGCAGAGAAAAGAGATTTGATTTCAGAAGAGCTCACGTCGCATGACATATTTCATACCAGTTTCTAATTGAGTGGAAATTAATTGGCATTTTATATATTCTTGTGAGCTAAGAAAGTCTGGTCACAATAAATGGGTGAGGGTTGATTTGATTAGATAAAGCAATTTCCAGGCAATTTTCTCAAATAAGAAATGTCTTTGTTTTTGTGAACACTATTTGCAACTATGGTGATCGAGAGTGAATGACATTAAGAATGATGGTGTAGCAGACATAGTAAACAATCTTATCGTTACTGGGGGAAAAGGGGTGGGAAGGGCTAAATTTGGGAGTTTGAGATTTGCAAATGTTAGCCACTATATATAAAGATAGATTAAAAAAACCCAAATTTCTTCTGTATAGCACAGGGAACTATATTCAATATCTTGTAATAACTTTTCATGAAAAAGTATATGAAAATGAATATATGCATGTATATGCATGACTGGGATATTGTGCTGTACACCAGCAACTGACACATAGTAACTGACTGTACTTCAATTAAAAAAAAAACAAAAAGTGATGGTCTAGTTCTTATTCATGAGAAGTAGCACAAAGCTGGAGGAACCCGACATTATTAAAGGTTTTGGGTATTTTTGTTACTTATTAAATGTGCACAAAATAAAAATAAAACACAAATTTTAGAGATGACTCATTTTTTTTTAATGTAAGATAATAAATATTGGACTGAACGGAGGCCATTCAGAATGATTTAAAGATTCCCTATAGTAGTTATAGGATAGATTCTTAGCAGAGTCATCATCTGAGATAAAATTGGCAGTATTTTCTTCTTTTTAAAGTAAGAATCACTAGGTTTGTAGGGTGTATATTTATCAAGATATAAAACAAACTCTTCCTTTAGTCAGCCTAAGATGGAAAAATGAAGTCTGGCCAAACACTAAGAATGATTAGCTTATTCACAAACTTATTATGTTCTCTGGTTAATAAGGAGAGAATTGGTCCTCTAATCATTGCCAAGGGAAGAATAAAATACACAATCTCAAAATTAAAGGCTGAAGCCCAAGCACAGTCTTGAAAGGAGAACTAAGGCTAGTTAGTCCCCACACAGGAAAAAGAAAAGTGCTTCAAACACGACATTAGAAACTTTCATTATTAAACATGAAGAATAATTATTCAATGATACAGTTGAAAGAGTCTCACCTATTACTTTTCCAATGATAAAGGAAGTTCTAAATAAAGATATCAAAAGCTCACAAGTATTAATGGCACCCACTTTCAGTCTCTAAAATATCCCAACTTTGAATCCTCAATCATAAAGCACATAGTGAATATTCATCTGCTACAGCAAATGGGAAGACTCCTCCCTGTCTGATAACTGAGCCATACAAACATGTACAGTTTGTTCATTTGGATTAACAGTTTCACCTTCTTCCTTACAAATTGCTTATGAACAAATTCTTAAAACTATATGTCATCCTTGTATGTCAATAGCTACCCTAGATTGCTAGCTCAGAATAATCACTGGTGATCAGCAAACAAATGTAGTAGGAAGCAAAAATCCATTTTGAAGTTCCAATAATAATGTTCTATAATTTTAACTAGCAATGCTAACAAATTTAAGTTTCTTGATAAAGGATCTTAGTACATATATCACAGTGTGGTCCATATATTTGAGGTCCATGTAAATAATCCTTGGAGCATGATTTGTAGAGTTGTCAATGTAAAAGTGCATATTATTTGCAAGATAAGTACGATAATGTAGGTATCTGCCCGTGTGACAAATTATTAATAGTGAGGGCAAAAGAGATACTCACTGGGAAATAGAAAGTTTGTTTTTTTTAATGCAGAGGTAGTAGTAGGGATTTGTTGGTATCTAAGGGGCAACTATTAAATTACACAGCTGTAAATCATGATGCTATTTTTCATGTGCCTAAATTTAGATGTATCTTTATTAATAAGGGTTTTAAGAGCCCCCCAAGGACTCATTAGTTGATTCCAACCTATACTTTTCAACCTAAAACATACACTTAGAGTCATATTTTCAATGTTATCATGATGAATCTGGGGTTCATGTTCGAAATCATATTTGCCCATGGATTCTTGATATGTATATATATATATGATATATCTCTGTTAGCACTTACAAAACTTTCCATGATGCCTCAGTTTCAGCTATTTTGGAGGAGAATGCCCATCACTGCGAATGCTCAGGTGTTCTTCATATTGAGAATCTTACGTGGATGCATTTGAGAGAGTCCATCTTTTCTAATTGGCCACTCCATTGCCTTCATATTGCATTTTATTTTCACTTGTCCAGGAAAGGAGCTCTAAATTAGACTTCAAGTGATCATTCCTGAGATTCTACCCAAGGTCTCAGAAAGTGAGTTTTGTATAAGCCATGAAACCTATCTTTCTAGTAAGAACCATTACAAGCATACCCTATAAATTAGGTGAAAATCCATCTCATGATTCAAAATTAATGTTATTAATATTAAACTAGAAGCAATCTTGGATAATGGCAGCCTTGAAACCTAACTGGGATTTTTGCATCCACAAGAGGTTTATGTCTAGGCATTTGAGCAAATAAGGAAGAGGAGTAAGAACCATGGGTACCATGGTTGGCCTGAGTAGTAAATATCTATCTCAGAATGACCTCCTTTTGGCATTTGTACTAATTACAAAAATGTTTAATGGAGCTTTCATATGAGAACCAATTTAAATGAAAGAAAATAGCAAAAGAGAAGATAAAGCATAGCATTACCAAAAACCTCGTTTTGAAAATGATTTCCTTCATAAAATGACTTTTTTTCTTAACTATACAGGAAAATTTCTTTCCAACTACAATTGGGACATGACAGGAATGTTGAAACGGTCAGAGATGAAGGAAATTTCATGCATTCATCTGTCTAAATTCAATAAGATAAGAACTGAATTTGATACACTGTGTGTTCCCATAGTTCCCAGCAGAGACCCGGTCTTAAGAGATTTGTGTTCATCTGAGGACACATAGGGAAGGAATAAAATGCTACTGAAGGTGACACAATTCCATTGTGGTCATTAAACAGTCTTGGTTTCAAATAATTCAGAAAAATATCTAGCAACTCAATATTGTGACTCTGAAATAAATGAGTGATGAATCTGGATAAAACAGTAACAAAACCCAAACCTCCCTTCCAAGTACATTTCCTCATCCCAACTCATAGGTTATGAAAAGCTGTTCTTAAGGAGCGTTGGACAGGGTGCTGTTTGCTTATCAAAAGGCTAAAAGCTTGGCACTTGCTCTGAAAAAGTGGATAAAGCCACTTGACATAAAAGGACACAACCTTGGCTTCATTTCCCTAAACTTAAAAGATTACTGTGACAATTCATCATTCCAACCGGAAAAGCTGCCGGTTAATGGCATTCTTTTAAGCAAACAATGTCAGCTTAATTAGGTCACAAGAAAATACTAGAAAAAATGCAGCATCTTTAAAAAGATAATCTGATTTTTAAAATAGCTACAAACAGCAATGTAGCCTTATTTTCCCCCTTGAAGTTCAATAAGACTTTAAAGTCAGAAAATAGAGAGTGAATAATAAACCCATAGCAAGTAGTAACTAAGTTAACATTGCAAACTGGGAGACACCACAGTAAACACATCAAGTTTAGTTTGGGCAGGGGTGGTAGGGAGGCGGTAGGGAAGTGTAAAATGATGTTCTACTTAAGAAAACTTGGTGTCCCAACTTCTGAGGCATGAAAAGGGCCACATGTATATCCTTATCATTCTTGGCTGAAGCCAATCAACAAAAGGGATCTACAGCACATCTCTTAACATAATCTTCAGATGAAACCGTACTTGCTTCTTGAGACAAAAATTCTGTAAGAAAGTTTTCTATCAGGTAAAATTAACGTAAGGAGCAAATACTTCGGGAAGATGTTATTTGGGACTTTCACAGGCAAATACCTGAATTTATACAAGATTCAGCTAAGCCAACAAACTTTTGTCATACTATGCGAACCAAAGGACTGAGCCACTAGAGGTTTGTCTAAAGCTGAACATGAGTTTCAAAAAGATGTTAAAATCAATCTAAGGCCAATATACCCAAAGGGAAGCCAGAGTGATACCCAAATACCTCAACAATTTTTTTTTAAATGGAAGAGCTGATAGCATATGACTTTCCTGGTTTGTGACATGCCAAAACACTACTTAGTGTAGCCAATGGGCCCTGGATTAGGCTGTAGATTCTGTTCTTAGCCTCCTATGGACTTCTTAATGAACCTGAGTAAAATCCTCCAAGTACTTAGCTTGTTTTCTCCTCTATAAGCCCGAACATGGGAATAATCACCTCAGTCTACCTCATAGGGCTGCTACAAGGAACACATGAAAAATGTGAGACAGACTTTCAAATTTCTGTATAAATCCACTACAATTAACGCAGAAGATGGTTTTCAATGTATGCAAGGAAAGGACTCAGAAATAAACAAATTCAACTTATACTTTTTAATTTTTAAATTAATTTTTACAAGGCTACATTTAAAAATGTAGCATCTCTAGCAGATTGCCCAGCAAGTAACAGGTACATCAACAGTTTCTTTAATTTACTCTGCAGGGCTTTTCTTTTTGAGGGGGAGGTAATTAGGTTATTTATCTATGTAGTTATCTGTCTATCTAGCTATCTATATAGTTATCTATCTGTCTATCTATTTGTTTAATGGAGGCCCTGGGGATTGAACCCAGGAGGCTAAGCAGGCACTCTACCACTGAGTTACATCCTCCCCTGGCCCCAAATTCAACTTACACTTTTTAAATGATGGACTCCAGTTTTACAATTAAGATGTAGTCACTGTGTTCTATTTTCTGGAGACAGAGCCCCTTTGTGCTGCTCTGAGTCAAAAAAAACTAGCAACCTGCTGGTTATCATCAGGAGGATAACAGAGAAAACACCGCCCTAACCTTAAAGAGGCCTGAGAGACGTCAGCCTCTACCAGGGGACAGGGAACTCTCTGTCTTATTCTGGTCACTGCTCTACCCGAAGGAGCAGGATGGAATTGAAAACAATTTAGGCAAAGCAGGTCATTGGGGAAGGCAGAAGAGTTTCTTTGTGAGGATAAATATTAAGAAGTCAACCTCTTTTAGCCTCGGAAATTAAAAGGCTAAGAAAAAAACTGAACTAAGCCTTAATAAGCAAGAATTGCATGCGTATGGAAACATTAAGTCTTATACACATCATGAGGTAACAGCACTTGGTCACAATAGGAAGAACTAGAAAGAGGTCAACAGAAGGAAACTGAGTAATTGCACAGAAAAATGTTAAAAATTATTAAGCTTATTAATTTAAGGGGCAACATAAAGTGCATTAGCAGGCTTAGGGGATCTACAGAAATGGACATATGATAAAATTTTAGTGGCCTGGTAAGAGAAACTGGGGCCTACCTCAACCTTTTTAGATTGATTTAAAAAGACTGTTATTCACTCATCAAACATCACTGGGAACTACAATAAGAAACTAGTTGTTGCAAGGATCTGTGTCCAAACAAAGCTAGTCATAAGATCATCTAGACAAAAATTAAAACTCTCAGTGGCCTAGAAACATCAAATGTAATTCTTCTAGTTGACTATACTTTAAGTTCTGTACAGGCAACTTCTATTACTTACTACTATATCCATAGGTCTTGGCAGATATTAGGTTAAACCATACGAATTTGCTGATGTTCAACCAAAATAGAACTATAAAAATTTGCATTTTTGTATGGTTCAACCAAAGAGTAAGAGCTTGAGCTCCTACTATTTAAAATATATTGAATAAGTAAATGAATTAACCCAGTTGTTTTGACTGACATCTTTTATAGGATACTAAAAATTCTGATTGATAGGGAAATATCTTTGTAGACATGAACATTCTCATATGCTCAGATGCCCTGCTTTGATCTAGTTTGACACTTTCAAGTTCAAAGCCTTCCAAACTTATGTAAATAAATCATTTATTCCATGCCTATGCATATATCCTGGGATGACTATTAAACTGGTCTGACATGATCAACATTGTTCTCAGGATGTCCTGCTAGTAGAGATAAGATCTACGCAAATGAAATAAGCAATGATATTAAGCCACAATGACTTGTACCCATATGAGGCTGGACTCGGAAATGATAAATATGGCCTAAGAGATCCAGTAAATGTTCATGGAAAAGGCAGGACTTGAGTTTATCTTGACTTATGAGTACAATTTGTGGGCAGAGTGTAAGGAAAAGGAATTTTTAGATGGAAGATTGATGAAAGAATGGGCATGAGTTTGGGGAATGCCCAGGAAGCCATTCTAGCCATGGAGAAGTTTGGTCTTAGAGAGTAGAGAACTTTAGGTAAACCAGAGTCAAGGTTAAGAATATAAAATTTATTTTTCATGCATGGAAAACATCAGAGGTTTATGGGCAGAGAGTGCATAGAAAATCTCTGGTGGTTTTAAACTAGGAGATAAAGTGAGTTTAAAGAAGATTAGTTTAAATTATTGAAAGACTACACTTTCCAAAATAACCCATTTGTCGCATATATAAGGTTGTCTCAATTTAAATGATGACCAATTACATTTTTATACCTGTATTTTAGCCAAGCTTAGAGCATGCACATGTCCAGACTTAAAAGGGTTTTGTATAAAAGAAGGTAAACTATAGTAATGATTAAAATGAATTAATTTAGTTGTTAAATATAATTTGAACTGGAAGAAGACCTCAATAGTTGTTAGTCCATCTTTTTAGACTTCCTTCCAGGAAGACTGCTTGGTCACTGAGAAAGCAAATTAAAGAAAAATTATTTAATGCTTATATGCACACCATACACATTTATACAAATGTTTATACCTATTTCTATATTTTAATGAAATGTACGCCACTGTTGTCAATTACTGTGTCTTGCAGAGGTAGCATATGCATAAATATATTTTAAACTCATGAATAATTTGACTATATTGCTTCACAAACAGCACTTGTGAAATATACTGGTAAAGATCTGAAGGAAAAAAAATCTGTAAATCAGACAGTACAGGAAAGAACAGGTTAACCACTGAGTAAATGGAAGCCATTCCCCTTAACAGAAGCAGCAGCTAAAACCCTTTTGCTGGGCTAATTAAAAAAATAAAATAAAAACAGAAACAAGAAATCTCTCTTTGATATAAAGGAAACCAAAATTGAAATCTTATGTTGATTTGGGAGGTTCAAAATTATAAAGTCACTTTTTCTTTCAACCATTCATTGATTTATTATTGATCACAGACATCATATATGCTTGTGATAGTTTAGGAATATTGTAAAACCTAGTTATAAAGTAAATCATTTGTACATACACCTGGAAAATGACAAGCCTAATCACAATTCCTTTCATATAATTCCCTGTGACAACACTTGTTACACAGATATTCATTTTGGCCACAACATTAATAAAAGGATTCAAGTGAATTATTTTGTGGTTCTGTTTAATTTTTTTTTGTTTCTTGTTGCAGCTTCTCCAAGAGATAGAATTTCTCTATGTATTCTCATCCAGTTTATGTCCCAGGAAGGGACATACACCAAGCAGGAATGGTTACATAGGAAAATGGCACGCTATTAACAGAGCAATGAAAAACCTCTCCTGCAATTGCCAATAGCTCACAAATTCCCATGAGGGCATATTCACGACTAACAGTAGAACAAGATACTATCATCCACTGCATAACTGTAATAATGGAAACAAAAGAAACTCAATTCAAATACAGGTGGGGTTTAGGAGGAGATGAAGATGACATTTGTATTCAAGTAGACTCTACAATATTCCTTTCAATTGCGTTTTTATGTTGCATTTAAGTGTATTACGACCCATTACATACAAAGAGCAAAGGAATCAAGAAAATTTTAGTATCTGCCCATAGAAAATACACAGAAATAAATACTGCATTATTGAAATGGAAATGCAACCTAAAGGAAGAAAAAAATCTGTTTGCAGAGTATTAACCATGTTTCTACATTTTTAAGAATGTTTCAGTTGTATGACATGAGCAACACATGTAGCTAGATTATCACCATTCACAACCCAGAATAATTGTTTACATAGATTTTCAGAATGAATTGGAAGGGACACTTGTACTTATAAATTACATGAAGACTGTTTCTTGAGTCCCCGTAAGTCTCTTCTCTGGGCTAAAGCTTTCTCATTCTTTTAACTTTGTTGGAAGGACAATTTCAGGCCCACCTCTGTGTCAGCTACCTTTTTCAGAACACTTTTGCTTTGTTCTTGCCCCTGCTCACTGATGTGCTAAGAAGTGGGTCTGGAGCCTCAGTATATGGTCTTTCTATGTGGTTCACATCCACTCGTCACAAAAGAGAGGGTGTCCGCAATCCCTGAGACCTCAAGTGCTAAAGATCTGAGCTAGGACTACAGAAATTCCACACACTTGGGGGGCAATTTCTTCTAGCTATGCTGTCATATACTTTTTAAAAATCAGTAACATGCATAAAAGCAATGTCTGTCGAGTGTATAGTGAGGGAGCAAACACTGAGACCCACTACTCCGTTTATAAAGCAGACGTTATATTTCCTTTGTAGCCTAATATTATTCTATAGTCTTCAAACATCCTCCCTGCATTGTCGATGGAACCTGTGTCAATCAAAATGTTGGCGACCAATCCTTTCCATTGTGTTTATGTGTATTATATTCACCACTGACAGAAACAGAAGTTTCATTTACCAAGCTCACTTTACCAGTCTCATCTTTCAAGACTTTTAAACTCTTCATTCTTTCGGAGATGAAATTAGGGATTGCTGCAATGTCTAGACATTCATCAACTTGACAAGGATGCTGCATCCTTAGTTATGATGTTGGTAAACCTGTCAGATAGGGCAGGGCCAAGAGCAAAACCTTGTTCCTTAACATTACAGGACAACTCTCCAGCTTTACTAGGTTGAAAATTGACCCCAGAGGAGGCCACATGGTGTGGTAATAAGTATCTGATTCCAAAATTAAGAAAAACAGTTTTTAATACCAGCTGTGCCACTATTGTGTCATATGTGGGGATGGGGGGAGGCATGTGACATTAACTGAAACACTCAATCTTTTCTATATTCCTATTTTGTCATTCATGAAAGAAAGAATCATCAAAATATCCATGTTTGCAGGATAACAGGCGATTAGGTAATCTAATATCCTTTTAATATAGATGTAGAAATAGGCTCGAAAATAGACCCAAAATGCCTGCGTCACTTGTTTGAGGCCAATTGAAAGGGAAGATGGTGTTCTATCTCCTTTCCATTTTACATCACGGTAAATGAGAAAAATTATGAGAACATGAAATGGTTTCCAACTAGACTGCTTCAATACAGTCTGCAGTTACCAAGGCTCCTAGGTGCTGCGTGTGAAAATGTGACCATGGAAGAAAACGGTACAAGAAGATGATGACCCAGAGACATGTACTAGTAAAGGTTGCCACTGGCTCCAGCACAAAATAAAAGAAGAAGAAGAAGAAGAAGAAGAAAAAAAGATTAAAAACGTTTATTTATTTCTCTATCTTCTCTCCCTCACCCCTGTTTATTTTTTGTTTTGTTTCTGGTTTTTTGTTTGTTTGTTTTGTTTGTTTAATCAAAGAACCATGGAAGATAATTCCTTGGAAAAAGAATTATCTGGACACTAAACATCCAAGCCTCTGAGTTCTCATCTAAAAACAAGGAGAATAATAAGTTCCTTCCTAAGATTACTAACGGGATAAAATTGGTAAATGCAGGTAAAGCACTTATGCCCTAGAAAAAACAGCGCACTTCGGACGTGTTAGCTACTGCTGTTTTTCCTGGTGCAGACCCTCCAAGCTCTCTCTCTCTGTATTCCCACTCCTATTCAGTCTACTCCCAGAGCATTTTCTGGAAGAGTAAGGGAGTAAGTCACATAAAGGCTTGGTGGGAGAAAGGCTCTGTATTTACATGGAAACATGATTCCCTGCTGGCGGAATATATCAAATCAAGGGTTTCCAAAGGAGATCTGCCTCATTTGTCATCTAATCCCAGCCTATGATTACTGAGGAAGATCCTGGGCACAGGGGTCAAGAGGCTGGAGCGTCCCAGGTGGTGCAGAACAAGCCAAAGCTGCAGGAGTTTCGGCAGGATATCATTATCCGCAAAAAGGTTACACAAACTTGTTACGGTGAAAAAAGTTTAATAAGCACTGTGTTCCATCTTACATTTATAAAGTAAAAAGAAGAGATTTTTTAAAATACCAGTTAAAATGAGTTGAACTGGTTGTCGGTTAAATGGCATTTCTGAGCAAAATATTTGAAGATTAATCTATTCTGAAAAAAAATGACTTAATGCATTATTTTTCTAAAATAAAACTTCATTCTCTTTCCTTTTAAGCATTTGGAATGAAAACTACAGAACCTCACAGTAATCAATATAAATAATATTAAGGAATATAACTCAACATCAGAATTTTAAACCAAATGACAAACTTCACTGATTCTATTTGACCATTACCTGTTTTCTTTATTGCTTTTCCTATTCTCTTATTATAATTTATTTTAAACCTCTAGATTGTAATCTCAGCTGTATTTGGTAAGAAAGCCCAGAAGAATAGCATAAACAATCAGATATTGATCCATGAACAGAGGGGCCAAGAAATAGTTTACACATTCAGTTATTTACACTAGCCCTTTAATAATAAGAATTCCTACAAAAACTGCCATATCAGCAAAATTTTAAAAAGAGCAAGTATACAGTTAAGCAATGATCACAACTGCTTAAAAATATAAAGTAAAAGCTAAAGCATTCTAAATGTGAAAGTCCCCTCACACGGCATGTACACGTATAGATAATAACGCACTATGTCATCACACATCAGTTGTTACTACAACTCTGACAATTTGATATTGTGCTTTTAGCCAACATAAAATCATTCTTTTATTCAACATCTTGAAAATTTTCAGTTGACTTGACTGAGGTGTTAATAGTCTCCACTGATGTGAATGTAAATAGGATTATATAACACGAATGTAAATAGAATTTTATAACAACATGAAAGAAAGTGGCTGTTATATAACGTGTTCATGTTCAGAGGTTCCCTATTTTAAAACTAATGAGATCACACCATGAAATCCTAGACAAGTCACTAACTTCTAGACACATTTTAAGGAGCACGATCACAGCTTACTCTCCAGAGTCACCAGCACTGTGTCCAGTCAGTACCTACCACAGTATCGCAGCCTGACACTGTTAATGAACGCCTAGAGCTGTAGCAGAGGAAACTCTTGGTCTGTACCTCTGAGCCAGGTAGCAAAAAGATCATTTGGTATCATTTGGATCCGTAACTGGGAAAACACATTTATATCTTGGGTTATTAAGGAACAGATTTCTAACCAAATTTGACTTCACAGTTGGAAAAAAACAGTCTTGGTGAGAGCCAAAGAAGAACTGTTTAGGAATAACCAAACAATATTTAAGAATCTTTCCCACATGCCTGGAATAACTGACATTGATTTTATGGAATTGTGCATTATGGATAGGGGACTATTTAAGATAATGAACAAACCAGCGAAAAATGACTCACTGTATTGGGTAAGCTGGAAGGAGGCTAAAAACTCCTTTCACCCTTCTAAACTGTAACATTTTGACCCCATCCTCTCTGGTGGAAGTTTATATCTTTTGCTGCCTTCTCACCATCAGTATATCATTATGATTATCAGTGTCATAGAGCCACATATAAAGTCTTTAAAAGGAACTCATTAGGATACTTAAACTGCTTTGAATACCAGGGCTGTGTGAGTGTTTTAGAAGAAGGACAAGTCTTGAGAAAATAACTAACATCAGTCTATAGCTCCAAATGGTTCACAGAAATGAACCAACTTGTAACACTAACCTAGAAAAGATGAAATACCTTTTTTTACAGGATAATTTTGCTTTATACCCAAACTTCTTAAAGGATGCTAGCTTATACATCTTCTTGTTCCCTGCAATAACTTCACATTGAGATGGAGATTATATTTATTTCTGCTAGACTCTTTCACCTGTCCTTTAGATTTATGTACCAGTTCAGTTCCATTTACACTGAGGGGCATAATGGTGGACCTAGCACAATTTCACACTGGAAGAAATAGATAAAATTAAATCCTAACAATGAGTCTAGCAAATTGTTACACTGTGAATATTATATTTTAAAAGAACACAAACAGAAAGACATAATTTAAAGTTAACACTCTTAAAGAACAATTATTTTTCAGATTCAATTATACCATACAAAGAAAACCAGCCAAAAATGGATATAACTAATTTTCTCTATAATACAACATCAAATCAATTTGCAATATCTAGCTTTTCAGTTTTAATAAACTGAAAGTACATTTTCTTCCATTTATAGACATATATACATATCCATAACATCCAGTTGATAAAGTGCAGACATTTCTATGATACCAGCAGCTTAAATGAAGAGGATATAAAAATTAAACTATGTTGTTTTTTTTTAACTTGAAAGTTATTTAATGCCTGAAAATAATCGGATCAACCAAGTATTTTCTTCTCCTTTCTCACCATTAACCGAAACATAGTCATTGTGGGAAACTCTTACGGGGATTGGTTGTCCTTTTTGTTGTTCAGGATGCCAAATGACAATAGCGTTTAGGAAGTTTTAACATGCCACAGTCAGGTAAGGCCAAGTTTTCAGACATTCATCATCTTGCTTGTCCTCTATAACAGCCAGTTCATTAAAAAATCAAACTAGCTCTCTATTAGTTTTATATGAGTGTCCAGAGCTGTGCATCACATATATTACTAATCTTATTTTCCATCACAGTCAGCTAATTGCATTATACAAGCTACAAATACCTGGGAGGTTTACGTTTTGCACTGGATGTAGAAAATAATAAAATGCTACATCTTTGTCCTCAATTGTTAAAAATCATACTTGAAATTTAAGCTATTTGGACAAACATTATTATTGGAAGCAGCTTTCATGTTTTCACATAAAGTATTACTAAGCTCATGAGAGACAGGGTGTGGTGTGGGATGGAGAAATGAGCCCAGAATTAAGGCAAGTCTTGAATTTCAGTCCTAGCTTTGACACTTAATAGATGTTTACTATTAGACAAATAATTGAAGCTGTCTAATATCCAGTTTTGTTATTTGGCAAATGAACACATTGAAGCAGGTTATTTTTTATGTTAATTATCTAGCTTAAAACTAAAATTAACTTATCTTTGGATGTGAGGAGCATATGTGAAACTTTCAAATACATCAGTGGTTCTAAAACCATCACTTGAGATTTCAATATTTCTTCTCCATGAGATTCAGCCCAGAACAATGAAAGACAATTCCCTGTGGATGGGGTCCAGAGATTGGCAATTCTAATTCACAACCGGGATAGAGTGGTTTCCGTAGAGCTGCTGGCTGGTTGTAAAGCCCTAGAGCTGGCTCTGTGAAGCTGTATTTATTGTTCACCATGGGTAATCTAGAATTATTCCCTTATCCTGAAAAACGTTTACACTACTATGGTGAACAGCACTACTAACTGTTTCTCCCAAGGGTGTGTAGTGCTTTCCTTAAATTTAAAAGTTTAAATGTGAACATCATTTTAACAATAATCAGAATGCATTGCTTATAAGCAGGAATTATCTTAAATATTTTAAATGAAATACATTTTAGGTATCAGTCACTGTATCAACTCACAATAAAGAATATTTATAATGAAAAAAAAAAAACCTTCCCCTGCCCCAAGGGTTCTGAACCACAGAACTACCCCGAACAGAGGCTAGTAAGACATGGAAGTAAGCTAAGAGCTTCATTTTCTCCTTTCTGGGCGCTCATTGTCTAATTCATTCCCTAAACATTTATTATATGCCTCTCAGATGCTGTGCAATATGCTAGGCACAAAGGATACAAAGATTAAAAAGGAAGCAAATCACAACCCCCGCTATGTTTCAGCATATATTTGAAAACATTCCTGGGACTATTTCATGGGTAGCAGTCCCATCAGAACTCAGCATGTAAATCTAGCTGCGATTAGCTTTAAAATTCCTATGCAGCCCAAAGATAGCAGCAAACCTAGCTCCTCAACCCTATCCATATCAGGCATGTTTCTTAAGTCAGAAGGTGCTTTGTTTTTCCCAAGTAGATTTTATTTTTATAAGTGGGATTAGCATGTGGCACTTCAACAAAACACTAAATGGAATTCAACTGGGCAAATGCTCACTAATCAATTTTTAAGACTGGACATACTGGCAGAACAATGTTCTAAACTGGACTGATAATGGGATTTTGACAACCTAGCCCTTTATTCCTTGTCATAAAATCCAAGAATGGTGTTCAAAAAAAGGGTAAATAACAGCTATTTAAAAATGTATGTATACACAAACAGATATAAATAATGTATATATTAAGACCTCCATGGTGAATTTAGTTTTATCTTGACTTTTCAGCTTTTGCATTTGCTGCTATAATTTCTACTGTCATTATCATTTTGGACAATTCTAATTTAACTAGTTAAGTATGTTAAGAAAATATTTAGGGCTGTGAAAAAATACAATCTATTTAACTATCACTTTCCCTAATATTTGAAAAATAAAGTGGTATTGCCCTAGAAACATAACTATAAGTCGCTATGCGACTGTTATATATATAACGTTATATATATAATGCTATGCGAGCTGTTCACTGCCTTCTAATAGATAACATAACTCCTTTATGGTCCTTCAAACTAGTTGTTGGTTTGAAAATTATACTATGAGTCAAAGAAAAGACATTTAAAAGGTGCCATCATTTTGTAAGTGACTCAAAGCATACCATTTTGTTTACATCCTGTAAATGAGTAATTCACCTTTTATACTACTTGAGAAATTTCTAAAACAAGGTTTTCTGAGTGAAATGAGAATTACATGGTGTCATGGAAAGAATGATGGGGTCAAGTTCTAGGAATAGCTCTGTTATTGATTTTTGTTTATGTTGTTAAAGTGTTTGGACTCATTTATTAATCAATACAACAAGGCATAGTCCAGATAATTTCTACTGTTGATTCCTTTTGAGCTGGATATTCTAGGACTCAGAGTTACTGGGGCTTGTACATTTCCCACAAGAATGAGAATTCTGACTTGACTTGGGACAAGAAGAGGTGTTGAAGTTAATTGGTTACAGAAAAGTCAACCTTGTGTCTCTGTTCATTAAATGACACAAGTGATGTTTTAGCTCTAGGCAATGCATTTTTGGTGGGCGTGTTTTAGAGCAGAAATGATGAGACACACTTTAACTCTCAGTTCCTCCAACAAATATCTCACATTGCTAAGAACCCTAGATGGAGTTAAGGGTAGAGTCAGTCTGTGGCATAAGTAATCTAACAGAGGTAAAGACAGCATCGGTTGGAAAGAGTGCTGGGTTCAGAGTTTCCATTCCTGGCACTGCCCCACACTGATATGACCCTGAGCATATCACTTAACTTCATGAACTTCTGTTTTTATGATTCTTAATTTTACCACAAACAAATCACAGGTTCAACCTTAGTAACATTAGTAGTGTGCCATTTGTGAACTGGACCAATCAGGAGCATATTTTAATTCTCTCATATTTTTCATTTCAAAATACTTGATTTCAAATCCTTTTTTTTTTGAACTCCATAAAACTTACTCTTTTACACTTTGCTTTTCCCTCATTCCCTTTTTTATTTTGATTGTTGCCTTTCCAATTAAGCTTCTACATTTGAAAGATTAATTAATTGCTGATAACCAAAAGATAAAAGTGCTTTCTCGTAACAAAAACTGATTTATTCACATGCTTTAAAGTTTTTTTTGTTTGATGTGAATTAGAGTGAAAGACACAAAACATTTTACATTGGATTTATTATTTATTTCCTACCCTCCTTTTAAAAAGTGACTCATTTATGTTCTAATTCACAGTTTTCTAGGCAAAATATAAAAATTCTTAATATACAAGTGATTATTAAATGTAATTTTTGCTATATGCTGACATATTGTCTTTAAAAACAATTTTACCTACCCAGCACCTAATTTCCACTTAATAATGTTTCCTTTTAAAATGAAAATTCTTGAGATAATTTTGTGTGAAAAAGGCATGTTAAGAGTTATAAGGCTCAGTCATAGAAAAATAATAGCACATCAGAAATGTTAATAAGGTTATTTTTGGCTGATGCTATTAATTTTCTTTCTACTTTTCTGAACTTTTCAAGGACTTCATAGCATCCATATATAGCTTTTCATATTTTTTATAAGAAAAGATAGTCTATGTTTTCTTAAATATCATAGAGATTCCAAGAATAGATTAGATACCTAAAGAGAAAAAAATTAAGGAAAAATGTATTATCATGTTTATTAACTTTTTTTTAATGTAGCATGAATAATAAATGATAATAAACCCTAATCTTGTATTGTAGAATTCACTGAAATATCAATCTAAAAGCAGGCCCTTGTTAATACACACTGTAGAGTCAATCATGTGCCAGCCTCTAAAAGATCAAAAACATAAGAAATAGTCTCTGACTTTAAAGACCTGCCAGTTCACTTGGGAGATGAGATGGGAGACTAGAAAATAAAAACTTTCTGCTGTGTGATACAGACTCTGAGTGCTATGGGTGTGGGGAAGCCGGCAAATCAGTGAAGATGAGTTGGTCCTGATGAGCTAAATGGAAGAAAGACTCATCCTGGGCCTAGGAGGATGCCTGGCATCTGAATAAGCAGAGGGCAATCCAGGCGAAAGTCTATGGGCAGAAATGAGAGTGGCATGACTGTGGGCCAGTAGAGAAATGAACTGGGAAGATTACGCAGGTTCTGGGAAATAGGTTGGTTAGGTAGGATGGTATTTACCAAGGCCTCAAAGGTCTAATTAAGAAGTTTCTAATTAGAGGCAGAGAACACGTTTTGACTCACATGCTCTTCCCCATAATTGCTAAACAGCAGATGCACGAAGAATGTTTGACAAGAGTCTATCCCCTGTACCGCATGCTAGGAAATCGAATATGTATTGGATGACATTTGGTGGAGAAATGAGAAGAGAACATGAAGTCTATGAGAAAAGAGGACCCACAGAGAAGCAAGGAGGAGAGAGAAAGAATCAGTGAAATGCAGGAAATCAGAAATCTTTAACTTTTTATTTGGAAATAATTTCACCATTAAGGGAAAAGTTACAAGATCAACATCAAGATTCCCTACATACTCTCCCCCCAGATTCCCATAACTCATGCGGTCTCCTAACAGTTTGCAGGGTGGGTTAGAAGGGGGTCACCTGGGGACGCTCACTCTGGAGGCTGTTTCCTTGGGTGAGGTAGTAGGGCTAAATGAAGAGCTTATGTAGGACAGATAAGCACAAATATCTGTGGAGGTGAATGGGGAGGCATCAGAGCAGAATGGGTGAATACAAGAGACCTTTCAAAGATGAAATGGCAAGATTTGGTGGATGGCTACAACTAGAGGACACAAAAGAGACATTTTAAATAAGATGATAAACTTTCAATGGTAGATGACCAGGAGGAGAACGGTGCCACCACAGGGGAGTAAATAGTTGCAGGGATGGCAATGAAGCAGGGTACGAGGCAATGGGACTGGGGATGGGAACTCAGGAGGCGGCCAGGGGCTGTTTCCTCTGGGCTTCCCTATCCATTCATCCCTCTCTGGCTTTTCTCCCACTTGTACTTTCTCTGTTCCTCTGTGTCTATCAGACGCTACACCTGCCTTTTCTTACTGTGGCATAGTCTTCCCCTTCCATCAGATCTTATCATTGTTTGCTTATCAAAATGGTCATGAAATTTTAAAAAAGGCTTATAAATACACAATGACATCACATGAAGAAAACACTTCATAGCGTAGTAAAAATGTGCCCATCATGTGCTGTCAGAATGAGTGATTCCAAACTCCACTTGGAGAGTGAAAAAAGTAGAAACAATTCACATATTCCAGGCAACGTCCTCTTGAAGATACTTTTCCCCTTAGGGTAGTAGTTCTCAAACTTGAGCAAGCATCAAAACCACCCAGGGGGTGGTCCAGACCCAGACTGCTTGCCCTGAACCCAAAATTTCAGATTTAGCAGGTTTGGGGTGAAACTCAAGAATCTGCATCTCTTTTTTAAATAATTTTTTCTTTCTTTCTTTTTAAAATTTGATTTTATTAGTTTTTTAACGGAGGTACTGGCAGTTGGACCCAGGATCTCCTGCATGCTAAGCATGCACTCCACCACTGAGCTATACCCACTTCCCCCAAGAATTTGCATTTCTAACCAGTTTCTCAAGTGATGCTGATGCTGCAGGTCAGGGACCAACCACTGCCCTAGGGTGTGTTCATGGAGAGAATCTGTTACCACTGCCTAGATAGGAAGGTAAATAAAGCAAGAGGTGGGATGCAGGATAAAGAAGGTTCTTGGCTAACTTTATTTATCCATCTTTTAAAGTTTATGCAAAGAGAGTTTACCATTAAAGAAGCAGAAACCAAGAGAAGTTAGATTTTCAGGGGTTCTCCAACATGCTGCTATTGAAAGTTTTATCAAGTCTTTTGAGTTTGGTAAAAGCAGGTTAAAATTACCTAATTGTAAGTCAGCCATCTGTAGGACTAGAAAACAGATAATATTGCATAAGGGAGAAGGAAGGGGGAGATAGGTGTTTAATTGTGATTAATATGCTTAATTCCACTTTTATGATTACAGCACACCACATAATTACCTATCCAAAGACTACTACTAATGACATCAATACAATGACTTACCATTTAGAAAAGGGCTTAGACTTTGCCTAAATAAACTGGTTTGACTAAGCATGTCACACTCAAGTCACAAAGGCAGCACATTTCCAAAACACCTCCCCCCAACCCTGACATGGAAAATTTAGATACTTTCTGTGATAATCCATATTCAAATAAAAGGCACATCAATCATTTTAATAAACATTGACAAAAATCAGTTAACTACTTTCTCGCCTGTTGGTTGTGTGATATTGATCTATAGGAGACCTGTGTATAGTGAAGTCAATATTCAAACCGAGTTTTATTCTGAAGTGGTTTATATTTTAAATTAAGCATAAACCTATAACATATTTCACCAGTGTCCTTTAGATGAAATTAGACATCCATTTCTTCACTACCTTAAAAAAATAAATAAGACTTCCCTTTTATCCTTGTCTAATTTATCATGTAATAACAAACTATGATCTTATTGGAAAGGGCAGAACTCCTTTCATTTTCATTTTTTTCTCCATGAATATCGACAGTTTCTCATCATGCAAAATTCTCTCTGCATTTAATAGATAAACAATTAGTCCTGAAATTGAGTTTGTAGGTTTATTGATCATTTTAATTATTAGAAACATCACTTTGTTCACATGCGTTAATGAACAAATCGACCAGCACAATTACAACTTTAATTAGGCATTAGTAATTAATTCCAATGATCTCTTTTTCAGGCTAATCCATAAAAGATTCTATAAGCCTGCTGGGATCCTAGCCTTCTGCCTGTAGCCTTCTTTCTTTGCCCTAAGCCCAATCTCTCTGGTCTTCCAAGCATGGAGTTTACCCAGCATCAGGCTATAGAGAGGATGATCTGAATCTGAGTCATAATTTTTCTTTCCTGTAGCTTGACGATCTTGGACAAATCATTTCCTACTTCTTGCCCTCGTTCCCCTCATTTATGAAATAACAGGGCTGAGCTAGATAACTTGGCAGTCCTTTATACACTTCTAATCCTCAGGCAGAACAAATATTCTCAGGCTGCTCTCCAGCTGTGTTGTGGAGGTCTTCACCCACAGCTGGAAGTTTTCCTGGTAAAGGATCGAAAGTTCCAATTAAGAATAAATTAAGAGTTTTCAGCTTTTCTTTCAAGATGTATGGGTACAGTTGGCTCCAGAATATTTAGTAAGTGATTTTATGAAATATTCAGTTTGTCAGAGGCACTGGATGCTGATACAAGTTCAACAAACTGGCTTTTTAAAAAGCCCTAATTGTCATGTCTGCTGATTTCTATAGCATAAATACTCCCACCCTGGCTGATTTCAAGTTACCAGTGTGATATCACTGAACACTGAACATGAAGTTGAGTTGAGATCATGTGCAGAACTGGCAGCTTTAGGACATGAAGACCATTAACACTTGGTGTCAGGGACCTAGTGCCAGCCCTACTCCTGACTTCAAGATTTTAAGCCAGTCATCTGATCTTTTGGGACTCTTATCCAAAATACGGTAATTTCTTACCTATCACATTTTAAAATAATTTCTTATCAAATGAGGGAATAGCACTTACTCTATCTTCTGTGGCTACAATAACATATCAGATAAAAAATTATTTTGAAAAAGTTAAACTCCTTGCCAAAGGCAAATTACAACTACTGTTACTTTTACTAAAATGAAAAAAAAAATCAATCAATGCATTTTAAGATAATTTCTAACAAAATAAAGCTACCAACTCTTGTGATTAAGATTCCTTTTAGTTACAAGAAACAGAAATCTATTCAAGCTAACTTAAGCAAAAGGAAATGAATCATTTTTGCATTATTTGAGAACCTGAGTGCAGGAGGGATGGAATTCAGTCTTATTTCTGCAGAACTTTCAGATTCTCTCTCTCTCTGGCTCTCTCCAGTCTTCTCTTTCTGTGCTTATATGTTTGTTAGGTCATTGCAAATAAATAGTTTTCTTGCCCCGCAACTCCTCTGCCCACCACCACCTGATCATGAACTCTGAGGCTCTGAGTTCAAGTTTGAGAAAGAGGGAGGGACAAATGATGGGGGTACAAGAAGCTGCGAGAGGAGAGGGGAGAGAGGGTGAGGGAGAGACAGAGGGAAACATGGATTTACTTAGATGTTTGCCCATTCAAATAAATTCACTGAATTTGGGAAAGGTGAATATACTTATCTCAAACAGGGATGGCCACTGACAAGATTCACATGAGTCAAACAGCTGCCTCATGTAGACAGAGCAACCACATAAATGGGAAAATGGGAAAAATCAACATCACTTTTGGTCAAGGATTGGGTGCTCCTTCTGTGAAATCACTGATATTTCCTTGAGGCCAAGAGCTGTCAGTCAGCAATAGGAAACCTGGAGAAACACATAATTACCACCCGTTTTGCCTCGCAGCCATATTATGAGATTCAGCTGAGGCATGCCTGCTCTCAAAACTTACTATAATATTAAAATATTAATCAAATAGCGTAAATTCACTTGGAAATCACATCAATAGTAGGACTGACAGAGAACCAACTTGAAAGTCTCATGCTGTAGTGACATCAAATGATAGAGCTAAAACAGAGTGGAAAGTTGTGTATGCAGCTTTTTTGCAGGAGATGAGTGAAGCTGTGGATTCATGACATGGAGTAGCGTCCCCTGAAATAATAGAACCTTGATGCCTCAAGCTTTATCAGTCAGCACTTTAAACTAAAACCTGCTGAAACTGCAGCCACCTGTAGATAGTTACAGCCAAACTGTGGCGACAAGAGCTATCACAAACAAACAGACAAGAGAGCCATGTCTTGAAATAGAGATTTGAAGGTTAAGGGACAAATTAAGAATTCCCTTTATCTGAATGTTCAGCACAGCTACTATCCTGTCTTCTGCATATTAACTCCCGTGCATTTAAGACAAATACTCCCAGAACGTTCATCGATTTTAACACAGTAGGTATGACCTGTCTGGAGAACATCTATGTTCATTTGCTTTGGTGACCAGGTATGTGGAACTGTTGTTTCAAGACTTTTCCAAATGTTCTCTAGCTGAGTTACTGACTCTTGGTTTACTTCCTAAGGGTTAAGGATTCTGTAACTGTGGCTGTCCTAAGCATGTTTAATGCACCAATTCACATGGGTTTAATTAGCCTTCTGCCAGTTATGCACTTCCAGGAAAGAAGGAGAGCTGTGCCTGTTTAAAATTTTAAGTCCTTCATTTGCACAGAGGTACACGCATTCACCTCTAAATTTGATTTTTTGCCTTACCGAATATAAGTTTAACAAAAAAAACTATGAAGGAAAATCTAATGTTCCACTTAAGCAAAGTGACTTTCCTTCAAAAGGAGAGAGGAGACAAGGTTTAAAATATGCCCTAGCACCTTTTCCTTAAAGTAATTCTTCTTTATAGAAAAAAAAATACGTTTAGACCAAATTTTCCCACGTGCCAATCATCAGCATACTACCCTCACATTTTGCCTTATCCACATATTGCTTATACTTAGTATTTTCTTACAATCAACTCACTTTTTAATATTTAAATGAACATTTTAAACAGAACTTTTACATCACTGGCATACAAGGAAATCATTTGATCCGAGAGGCGGTAATGACTTAAATAAATACAATTACATTATTGACTTAGGTTTCCTGCTGTGGGGGTCTCTTCCCATGGGAGCAGAGTGATTCTAAAAAGTCTCTTCTCCTTTGTCACCAATTGATTTTGAAAACTGCCTCTACTAACATCAGTTCCCATGTGCTTAGAAGAATTATTTGAAATTAAATTACAGGAAATATTATGAAGCTGGGCAGGGTATATATAATATATAAATGGCTATATATTTATATATAAATGTACTATATATGGTGTCGGCTTGCTAACATCAACTTGCAAACCACTAATGGCCAGCATATCACAGTTGGGTATCACTCTGTAAACTTAAAGTCCTTAAGGACTAGCGGAGTTCACAGTGTGATCACTTTAAAGATTAATTTTAGTACTGGCTATCCTTGCATTTACTTAACTAGAGAGGTATTTGCCCAGAGTTATTTGAAAATGCAGGCCATAAGATCTCTATCAAACAGAAATAACTTCTCTTAGGACAAAGGGAACAAAAGGCCTTGTATAAATCTACTACTATCTTCTCCAGGATCTAAAAGTACAACTCCCTAGGACTTTGGCACTATTGTTTAGTTAAGAGACCTTGAAATCTCTAGAAATGTGAATCCCTCTACAATGCCAAGAACACTTTTGTACTCATGATGTTTTGCTGAATAAGGCAAAGGTTTACATTTTACTCTATGTGTTTTAACAAATTCACATTTAGCAAGTCATACTTGTGTACTTTTTAAAATTTGAAATAGACTTTGGCCCTTGCCAACACTTTGTTCATTCCCATTCGTTCTCCAAAGCCCACCTCAGCTCACTTCCTCTGTGCAGGCTCCTTGACTTCTTCACACACTCGCAACAGCTAACGTCAGGGCAGATGATTTGACAATGCATTGTCTAGTTGAATTGGCTTTTACATGTCAACATCTTAGCATCTCAAATTGAATATTACGGCTTCATAGTATCTCTTATACACCTGCACTTACACTTTCTTGTCATCCATTTAGATGGTTTCGAACAATCATTGCTCAGCTACGATTTTATAAAGGTACCATGCAGAAGGTGA
Organism: Vicugna pacos; assembly: GCF_048564905.1. Lineage (NCBI taxonomy): Eukaryota > Metazoa > Chordata > Mammalia > Artiodactyla > Camelidae > Vicugna > Vicugna pacos. Next base: position 65,722,062 of record NC_132997.1, read on the forward strand.
AACATACAATTATATCCCACTGGAGAGCAAGGACAATGTGTTGGTGATATGTAGACGAAACACGCAGGGAAATCCTTCCTACTGTAGAAAAACTAAAATACTAGATTACAAAATATCTTTAAAAGGCATAGCTGAGCCGGTAGAGGAGAAAGAAAAAGCTGGAAGGCCAGAAATGGGGAGCAGGCACAAGCAAACACAGGAGCTGTTGTTACTAAGAATACTGGCTAAATACAATGGAGTTTAAAAAAAAGCATGAATATATGTATGTATATACATGACTGGGACATTGTGCTGTATACCAGGAATTGACACATCATAACTGACTGTACTTCAATTTTAAAAGATTTCAAAAAAAGCAAACTACATAATCTAGGGACATACATATATTGATAAAACTAAAAGACAAGCAAGAAACTTGTAAGAAAACAATTTCATAAAAATGCCATAGAGTAGAGGATCAGAGGGCACGTAAGAAAATAAAAAAATCTAATCGTGCTCTATATCATCTCTGTCCAATCCGAATGTAATGTGAGCCACAAATTCAAACATATGCAATTTTTTTAGTTACCAAAATTTAAAGGTAAAATGAAAATTTCATTTAATAATATTTTTAACTCAATGTATCTAAAATATTATCATTCAATATGCAACCAATATAAAAATTACTAATGGGGTAATTCTTCTTTTCTTGACATTGTGCCTTCAAAATCAGTTTTGCATATTTTAATTACAGCACATCTCAGTTTAGACTAGCCACATTTTAAGTGTTCAACAGCCAAATGTGGTGGCCACTGAATTGCACAGTGCAGTTTTATACCTTAAGATTGGTGGTAGGCATATGGGAATTTATGTTATCATTTCTTAAGCTGAGCATTCCTTATCTATCACTTGTATTCATATTATTTTTAGGTACAAAGGAAATACCTTAACATCTAGAACCCACTTACAAATGAAGATATTTTTAAAATTCTACATCTGTTAATAGTATAGTATTCCTTTCTTCTTTCCTTCCTTCCTTCCTCCCTCCCTCTCTCCCTCCAGTCTTATCACATACTCACATCCTTTGCATGATGTGCTTTATATTACATTTTTTAAAACATTTTTAATTGAGTTATAGTCATTTTACAATGTTGTGTCAAATTCCAGTATAGAGCACAATTTTTCAGTTATACATGAACATGCATATATTCATTGTTACATTTTTTTTTTTTGCTGAGAGCTACCACAGGATCTTGTATATATTTCCCTGTGCTGTACAGTATAATCTTGTTTATCTATTCTACATATGCCTGTCAGTATCTACAAATTTTGAACTCCCAGTCTGTCCCTCCCCACCCCCTCCCCCTTGGCAACCCCACAAGTTTATATTCTATGTCTATGAGTCTGTTTCTCTTTTGTATTTATGTTCTTTTTTTTTTTTTTTTTTAGATTCCACATATGAGTGATCTCATATGGTATTTTTCTTTCTCTTTCTGGCTTACTTCACTTAGAATGACATTCTCCTATATTACATTTTTAATTACAGATGATTCTGACGTATTTCCTGTACCTGCTATTCTACAGCAATTCAGGAAAGTTCCTTTTGTTTACTTGGCACAAAACAACTCACCATTAACTAAATACAGGTTCATTTTCTCCCATTTCCAAATAGGCATTCTTGAAAAAAATTTTTTTTAAAATTTGGATTAAAATATCACTTTAAAAGCTGAAAAATAATATCAGCTTGTGAGTGAGCATCTGTAACAATCATGGTAAAGAGTATTTCAAATAGGAAGATGTTAAGAGAAAACACAGTGTTCTTATACTGAGCATCATAAAAGCATTTCCTTTATCACCTGTGTCCATTTTAGACTGAGCCCCTGCAAATGTTCATGAACAGTCCAGGCTTGTGAAGATACGTATGCAAAAGCAAAATGTAGGAGCAAAAATGGCAGAATGGAACCGAGGTGGACTGAGCAAAACTGTTTAAACAAAATATTTGACAATAAAGACATTTTGAACATACATGCATCAGTGAAGAACAGCATTATTGAAAATAAGACTGTCAGGATCCAAATCATTTGGGTTTCTTCATTTGATTTTTAATGAATGAATTAATAACCCAAGAGCAGTCAGCACTTAGCAGCAACTCTAAGTAAGTAATTTGGGTAAGAATGCATCACTTTAGCAACAACACATTCCAGAATTGCCTGTGATTGACACTGTCATAATATTCTAATAAAATCCGCTAGCTGTTTGTTTGTTTTTTTCACTGTTCCAATACCATGGCTGAAGATGGGGCAGAGGGAAATGATCTCTGGGAGATTTATGAAAGTGAAATCTCAGACTTGAACTGATTCACAATAAACCTATTTTATTATTCTCACCTCAATTCTACACATACCCATTCATAGGCACACCTCACCATCCCCAAATCTTCATTCAAGAAGAAAGTACTTGAAATGAGGAAGAGTTGAAGACAATAGCACAGGCTGTACAAAACTATCTACCTGAATTACTCTTTTCTCACCAGACTGCCTTCTCATCACTCTGAGTCCCACAGTGAAGGTGGAAAATCAATTTCATTACCAAACAATGTATTCAATCACAGCCTTCAAACTGTACAACCTCAGAGTTAAATCTTCCCAGGTATTTAATCATTGGTCTACCTCAGTAATTATGTGATGGTTTGAAAATTTTGTTTGGAAAAAAGGAAAAGGAAATACTCCCAAGTTGGGAAAATAGGTCAACCACGAAGTGTGAATCCATCCTACATAGCATTCAATGCCAAATGCAAAGATTTCCCAAAGCTCAGTGGTTACATACTAATGTGAAATTAGAAAAAAAAAATCCTGAAATTTTCTATTCAGATCTACAGAATTAACAAATATAAATTTAATTCTTCTAAATCTTTGTAAAAGCAGTGGAGACAACTAGGAATAATTACAAATAATAATCCAAAATGGGATTGGAAATTTCTTTCGATTAAGACCCAATTTGTTGTCTATCAGCTAATTTTTCTGCCTTTTATGCTGCATCAGAATAAAAGTATATTAATTAAACGACTGTAAAGAAAAAAGCAGTTATAGTATTTTGCATACCAAAGGGCGTTAAAGGATTTCACAGCCTTATGGTAAAGGCAGAGGAGTATAAAAATAGCAACTTAAAAAAAAATTATTCACACCACTTTCAATTATAGTACTGAAAAGACTAATTACTTGCCAAATTCTGTATATAAAAAATTCTCTTCAAGAAGCTTAAAGTATTTTCTAGATCTCTCTAATTGACCTTACCATCTTACAGATGTTAAAAGTTATTTGCAAAATTGGAATTCCCCTAGAACAAAAATAAAGGCAAAGAGAAGTAAAGTAAAACAGCTAAATAAACGGTAGAGCTTAGAAGAGAATTCAGTTATATTCTGTCTTCTCAATCATGTTCTATATTGTTTTTAAAACATAGTTTGGGCCCACAGAAAGTAACTCATAGTGCTTAATCCTAAGTATTTTTCCTTCTTTCCTTCATTCCTTTCTTCCTTCCTCCCTCCCTTCCACTTCTTTCTTTTCCCCCAGCTTTATTAAAGTATAATTAATATACCAAAAATACACATATTTGCTATATAAAATTTGATGAGTTTAGACACAGAGATTTTCAACAATTAACTTAAAATATAATTCATCGGTCCAACAGTTTAGTCAAAATCCAATATTATAAAAAATTAACAACCTTCAACTTTCATATAAATCATAGAAAGGATAGAAAGAAATGTTGAGGGATCAGTTATTCTGTTAGCTTATTCTCATTCATTTATTTATTATATATCAAGTACCTGTTATGTGCCAGGCAGTGTGTTAGGCACAGCAGATTCAATATTCAGCAAAACAAACATGATCCTTATCCACACAGAGATTCTGATGACAATCACATTAAAGAAGCCTAAACTAAAATGAACTCCCCTAATTTTATATATGTCTTAAGATGATTCCACACTTTTCTTGACATTAACAGGTGTTAACAGCTTTGACTGGAGAGAAAATTCTTCTACATCTGACATGTCTTTCATTCTATAATTGTACCAATTTTTTCTTGCTAGATATTCCATGCACATGAAGATTAGGTCAGTATGCAAAGATCATTCACAGGATTTCAGAGTATTTACTTTTCCCCCAACTTCCTCTCCTCTAAACACCAGGTTTCCTCTAATTACCATCTTGAATTTCTACATAATCTGGAGTTTTGCTTGGGTTTTCATCATCTCACAGTGACTTGTTTATCTAAAAATATTTATTATGCATGTATGTGTCAGGCACTAACTAGACACTGATGATATAACCATATACAACACAGACAGATCCTAGTCTCTTCATGTGATGTTTAGATCAGTGTAGTAATTATTTTTCCCTTGTTGATGAAACCTAGAGATTAACTCATACTTTTTATAATCTAAACTCTCCTATTCACTCAATTTTATATTCATTCTCCTATATATTCTAATATATTTTCTATATAAAAGAATATGTAATAAATTGCAATAAATATATACTTAATATATATATATATATAATTCTCTCTATATTTAGATAGATACATATACATAGCAATATATTATTTTAAAGTTAGCACAATGTGTCATTGGTGAAACTAAACCTATGTTAGCCAAGATTCTGGAGCTCTTAGATACAGATTTTATCATCAGGCTTGGAATAAACTGCCCCTTACCAGGATTTATGATGTTAGATGTCATTTGACTTCTCTGGATCTCAACTAAATCACCTGTAAAAGCAGCATGTACATCATAGGTTGGTTACAAGGATTAAATGATATAGTTCAGTGCCTAGAACAGGCTGGAAATATAAAAAAATGTTAAGTTTCTCTCCTTTTTCTCTCTGGGGACAAGATTACACCAGCTGTGAACTCATCTAGTCATTTTGTCATCTGGGTCAGATTTCTGCTAGTTTTGCTGAGGCATACAGAGCTTCCCTTGCTCAGGGAAAGAATAAAAGAAAAGGTGATGGAATTATTTTACAATAGCTTGTTTTGCTGCTCCTGCATCAATAATGATAACAGGTATATTAACTGGGGGATGTGATCATATTTAGAATTTAGGAAATATCTAATGAGATGCCTCAGGATTCAAATTAACAAGAAAATGAACTGTATTATACTCTCATGAATGGAAGTATTACTTGACTTGGAAAGAAGTTACTTGAAATTAGTTTTCATTTTCTATAAA